>NC_048312.1:20938775-21080351 GCF_013100865.1 Trachemys scripta elegans | reverse complement strand
GGGGGTCTCATGAATGTTTGCTAAATAATATTCAGGGATTATTAGGGATCTTGTAAGACTGGGACAGATAGTATAGGAGACTACTCCTCTTTCCCTTTCTTAACACCTTCATCCCTTAAATCTTTGCTACAACGCACAATATGCACCACCTATTGTGTGTCTTTCTCAGAAATCAAATTCCCTTCTTATTGTGTATTTTTGCGCTACAGTAGAACCTCAGCATTACGAACACCTCAGGAATGGAGGTCGTTCGTAACTCTGAAATGTTTGTAATTCTGAACAAAATGTTATAGTTGTTCTTTAAAAAGTTTACAAATGAACATTGACTTAATACAGCTTTGAAACTTTACTAAACACAAGAAAAATACTTTTAACCATCTTAATTTAAATGAAACAAGCAAAGAAACAGTTTTGTTACCTTGTCAAATCTTTTTTTTTAAAACTCTCTCTTTAAGAAGTTTACATTGAATACAGTACAGTACTTCATTGCCTTTTTTTTTTTTCCCTCTTTGCTGCTGCCATATTGCATACATCCCATTCCAAATGAGGTGTGTGGTTGACTGGTCAATTCATAACTCTGGTGTTCATAACACTGAGGTTCCACTGTATATAATGTCTTCAAGGTGTTAGTAGTTACAGAAAGAACAGGAGTACTTGTGGCACCTTAGAGACTAACAAATTTATTTGAGCATAAGCTTTCGTGGGCTACAGCCCACTTCTTTGGATGCTGTAGCCCACGAAAGCTTATGCTCAAATAAATTTGTTAGTCTCTAAGGTGCCACAAGTACTCCTGTTCTTTCTGTAACTACTAACACCTTGAAGACATTATATACAGTGGAACCTCAGTGTTATGAACACCAGAGTTATGAATTGACCAGTCAACCACACACCTCATTTGGAATGGGATGTATGCAATATGGCAGCAGCAAAGAGGGAAAAAAAAAAAAGGCAATGAAGTACTGTACTGTATTCAATGTAAACTTCTTAAAGAGAGAGTTTTAAAAAAAAAGATTTGACAAGGTAACAAAACTGTTTCTTTGCTTGTTTCATTTAAATTAAGATGGTTAAAAGTATTTTTCTTGTGTTTAGTAAAGTTTCAAAGCTGTATTAAGTCAATGTTCATTTGTAAACTTTTTAAAGAACAACTATAACATTTTGTTCAGAATTACAAACATTTCAGAGTTACGAACGACCTCCATTCCTGAGGTGTTCGTAATGCTGAGGTTCTACTGTAGCGCAAAAATACACAATAAGAAGGGAATTTGATTTCTGAGAAAGACACACAATAGGTGGTGCATATTGTGCGTTGTAGCAAAGATTTAAGGGATGAAGGTGTTAAGAAAGGGAAAGAGGAGTAGTCTCCTATACTATCTGTCCCAGTCTTACAAGATCCCTAATAATCCCTGAATATTATTTAGCAAACATTCATGAGACCCCCAAATCCTATACTGATCTCAACGTGCTGATCTCCACATTCTAAGGCTTGCAACATTGTAAACTCATTTTGTTTAATGGCAGCTTTACCGCTTGTGCTGGTCTCTGAGGAACAACAAGGAGGAACGTATTGACCTGGATGCAAATGAGAAGATTGAGGAACCTGAGAGCAATGATGATGTATCAGGTGATTTCTGAATAACATTCTCTTTTAAGATCTGTGGAAGCCATCAGTGTATTTGAGGTTCCCAACCTCAGTTCTGAAGAAACAGTGAAAGTGCCCTGTACTCTCATTAAAACTCAGATGCTAAAGGGCTGGTAGGCAAAGTTAATGCACAAATTTTTCACCACTGTCCATTAACTGGGTCTGGTGTAGATTGTGAGTGAAATTAATTACACAATGACAATCTAGTTCCAGTTGATTTTTGTGCACAGCACAAAAGCCTTCATGTAATTAGGTGAGAAGCCCAGGGCTAGAACAAACTGGGGTGGTACAGCTCAGGAGCGATGTGGTTGCAAGAGTTGTGTGTGGGCCTTACACTTTAAAGGACAGAATGAAGATGCATTGGGAAGTGGTGTGTAGGGGTTAGGTTTTGGAACAGTGAAGGTGGTGCACAGCAGGGTGAAGGTGTTTTGCCAGAACTGCATTGGGAAATTTACACAAAATTCTGCCTGGCTCCAGGCTCTGACACAAAGCTCACTTCCACAAGGTTAAAAGCATCGGTGAATTCAGCCATTTAATAAAAAAGAATCATAGAATATCAGGGTTGGAAGGGACCTCAGAGGGTTATCTAGTCCAACCTCCTGCTCAAAGCAAGACCAATCCCCAACTAAATCATCCCAGCCAGGACTTTGTCAATAATACAAAAAAAACATTCGATCAAGCAGAGATAAACCCTTCACAAATCAGTGACCTACTTCTCAATCTCAGGTTGAAGAGACATGGCTGGTGTCTTTATCCTCTAAGGCCTGTGCGCACCATGTAAGCAGGGGAAAGTTGCCTTAAATCAGACAGAGATAACTGGTGGAGAATCCCCCCGGCAGGGGATCTTTCTGCAAGCAGAAAGTTGGAGCTGCCTCCTACACAGCTGCCCTCCCTAACCTTACCCCATGCTAGGGAAAGAGGGAGCAAGGTGGAGGCAAGGCATAATGAGGAAGGAGAGTGGATGTGGCAGAGTGGACCTTTCCTGTGGCCAGATTGTTCACCGGTGTAAATTAGAGCTGTCCTTGTGCAGCCTTGACCCAGGGAGCCCCAAATGGCTCCCTGTGGCCCCTTCCTCTCTCCCCAACTCCAAAGCAGCACAACACATAAGGAGGTGTAGTTGGAGAGGGCCAGGAGGTGAAGATCTGGCCTATTACTCTGTACCCAATACTTTTCAATCCTGTATGTTTAAGTATTTATAACGTGCATGAATCAATGTAGTGATTTCTAGCATTTGTGAGCTACCAGTATTTTCAGCTATATCACTGCAAACTGAGAACATACAATTAGTGAACTGGAAAGCACAGGGGTTTGTGGGGTTCAAAATTATTAGCAATAGCTACAGAGCTATTTGATGATCATAAATCACTTACTTTGCATTTGGAATTATAATGTTCATCTGATCCTACACCCCCATCTCTCCTTAAGCATTTTTCATCATTAAAATCACAAATTGGAGCTGTTATTTCAATTACAAGAGGCTCTAAAGCAGGGGTTCTCACAACAATTTTTTTGGTGGCCTCAGAGTGCAGCCACCAATTCTTGCTGGTGGCCGTGCTGACAATTTTTCCTAAAATATTTAATTAACTTTAGGAAAAACAAACAAATATGCACATATTCATGTCTAAGTCATTGTATTTTATTTATGTAGGTTTTTTTTTTTTTCAGACTCAGTAATAAAATAATTTACAGTTGTCTGTATTCTTTACTGGACCTAAACAGAATAGAAACACAAATAAGGCGCTTTGCGTGTTCTTGTCTTTGTTGTTGTTGTTTCTTTTGCTTTTTTGGTTGTGCTGGTAAGTCTTCTGCTGTGAAAAGTGATATTTGTATGTTTGTTAATATCACTTTTCACAGCAGACTTACTCAGCCCCTATAAGCCCTGGGACAAATTAAGCCCTGGATGGGGAGGTGGGCAGGGAGGCAGTGGGGCCCAAGGACAATGGTGGGGGTGGTAAGTCTGGTTCTGGAGACTGGAACCAGAGCCTGCCACCGCGTGCATGGAGCACGAAGCCCCGTAGCCAAAGCCTGCCTCCCTTACCCCCCGGGAAAGTGGGGAATTCACCAGCTGTCAGCACCTCCAGCATTTGGGTCTCTGGGGTTTGGGGGGGCAGGGCCCAACCACTGTGAGGGGCCACTGCTTAGTGCACCCCCCCCCCCCATCACAGCACAGGAGGCTGTGGCTGCAAGAAAAGGCCGTAGTGGCTGCATTTGAAAAACAGTGCTCTAAAGAATACTCTGTATCACTGAGAGCTTGTTTTAATGCCAGTCTTATGGAGCCCCACACACCACGTTACTTGACCACTGTGCTATTTTTTCTATCACAGAACAAGGTGATGAAGAGCAAGGATGCTGTAAGAAGGCCTACAACTGGTTCTGTGGCTTAAATCAGGAAAAAGCTCCCAAATTGAGCAAAGAGGAGCAGGAAGCGATAGAGAAGAAACTGACTGACACTTCCGAGAAGCCAATCTGGAGAAACGTTGTGAACATAAACGGCGTCATTCTACTGACTGTGGCTGTATTCTGTCATGCCTTCTTTGCATAAATCTCATCTCACACTCCAGAGTTTACATGAAGGTCTAACTCTAGTCCCTTTTCCTTTTGAAATTGCACTGTATTCTTCAAAAGAAATGATGTTTTCTAAATTATACAGTTAGATATACTTATGAGATTTGTACAATGAGATGGTATGAATACGTTGATTTATTCATTGGTTATATAGTGGTAATTAAACATCTTTTGGCTAAAGAGCAGGAGTACTAAAGTCCAAAGGGTAGAATTTCAATCCAGTACATCAGGGAGAATTTAGTAAATCTCTCTTCTTACGAAATACATTTCACAGCTCAATTTCAGAATATGAGAACCAGGGTTGGATGAGCTGCATGGAGTTCATGATTTTGTGAACTATTTTGGGGGACTGGTGGGAAAATGGCACAGAAATTTTCAAGGTGATTTTTTTTTTAAGTTCAGCTATATGAAGGGCTGTGCTATGGATTTAGGATAAATTAATTCCCTCAAAATGAAGGCAGCCTTAGGTGAGTTCCCCTGGATGACATTTTATTGATGTATTCTTTTGATACTATAGCTATTTTTAATAGCCCTTTTCTCTTTCCATTCTCTGTTCCATACATTACACTGTTTTTAGTGGATTTTTTCTTCTCTCCTCTTTTATCACTCTTTCTTCTAAGTGGAATATGAACCCCACTACCATCTGAATTTAACTTGTGCTATTTGAGTGGGTTTGAAATTAGGCAAACTAAGTCTGACCAGCCCTAATAAGAGTTGTGATTATGCCTGACTCTTCAAGATTAGCTTTAAAGGTTCCAATGCAATCTGAGCATTTAATATGAATCTGTTTGAATGTGAAAGCTTTATTTATAAAAATATATTCATGGTCGTTTTGATTCCCTAGCATGATGTGTCAAAATTAGACTCCATTTATTTTATTGTGGTCCTCCATTTTATAAGGAAGGCACTAGTGTTCTCTTAGTTCCCCATCTTAATTAGTGGATTTACTACCTGGTAATTCTGGCTTTGTGTCTTGCTTCCAAGTACACTAAGACATTACAGTATTTTTCCTGCCAAATTATGAATCTTCCTTCTCTGACAGTTTCGTTAAGAAATTTCATTCATGCCATGAAGTAAGACTGTTACACTATAGTTTCCCCAAGGAAAACAGTCACTGCTCTGACATCATCTAAACCATTCCAATTGTCTTCATCTTGTTTGGGAGCGTGAAATCAGGCTGAGACCTTGATGAGGCAATGACAGGGTTGCCAACCCTCCATGTTTGGCTTGGAGTCTTCCAGAATTGGCATCAATCTCCCGGTGACTACTAGAAGGAATCAGGAGATTTTAATAGGATATTTTAAGAAAATGACATTGACATGTTGGAAAAAAATATCTCCCAGAATAGCTTCAGTCAGAGTTGGCAACTCTAGGCAATGACCATAGCTTGGGTCTCAGAGACTAATAAGAAGCAATGGAGAGATGATGTGTGATACTTCAGTTCCAGGCTGAAAAGTGAAACCAGAACTTTTTACCACCTAATTCATCTTCCCAAGGAGGCATAGATACAGAGAAGGCACATGGGAAATTCCCAGTTGCTGCAGCTAATCTGTATTACAATCCTTTTTGCCTTGTGTACCACAGCTTCCTGCAATGTCTCAATTCAGTGCAACATGCATCTCATCTTCCTGCAGTATTCTACAGCACACTGCACTGTGCTGCAACATGTAACAAGCAAACCAATACAGTCTTTCTGAAGCATGCTGCACTCCTGCAAATCCCTATTACTTTCATGATACACTGTCTTCTGACAGCATATTCGGATGAGTCCATAGCAAAATGTGCTGTCTTCTTACTGCATCTAGCTGCACTAGGATCTTCAGTATAATGTTCTATTTCCCTGCAGTATCCTGACATGTACTGCATAGTGCCAAATCATCAATACAATCTGAATCCTAATGCCAATGGTCTTACAATAAATAAAGATGCTCCCTGCTGCTCAACAGTCATCACTGTATTATGTTATGGAATTCATTATATTTCATTAACTATGAAGGTTGTATGTATGTATTAAAAATTTTCTAATTGTGTTTGGGGACCAGAAAGTAAAGAGTTCTTTGTATAACATGATAGAAAATGTAAAATATAAAAAAAGTTTCTTGATCAAATGCTGAAATCAATTGTCTTCAATCTTGATCATTTGCATATCTGAGAAATGGCTGTACTTTGCTCCGGGTCTACAGCTGTTCTTCTGATGGCTCTGGGTTGCTGTAGCAGATGAGAAATTGGTAAATGAGCCCTTCTTGTGGATGATGCAGCTCCTTCTTAGCTACAGTTTGTAACTAAACTGAAAACACTGAAATGATGAGACCATTTGTATAAAAGCAAAAATAACACACATGATTTCCCCAACCAGCTGAGAAGCCTATACCATGGCATGACCCCCTTGTTGGATACTCTTTGTAGTCAGGCTCTCTTTGCTGCTTGTTTGCTCCATTTCTCCATGCAGGCTGAATAATAAAGCTTTTTGAAATCACAGACTGGGAAGTGCAGAGAGAGACATTTGAAAACTAGAGCTGGTAGAGTCCAGGGTTCACAACCACAGAAAAAGCTGACTGCTCCTTAAGGCAAGTTGTCTTGCTCTGTAGGATTTCTATTGAAAGCTGCCTGTGACATTGCAGTACTGTATGGCTCAGTGGATTGGTGCTGGGACATGGAGCCTTTCACCCCTAGGTCACCAGTTCAGTTCCATTGTCAGTTGGTAAGTGTTACTATCTGATGTCAGTTTTATGAATTGAGTTGGTGATTTCAGTCCAATTTCTAGTAGACTACTATCTGCATCCCATAGGTGCTATTAAACTGCGGCATATCAATAGACAAAGCCAAGGACTAATGTGCACAGAAATTGAACATCCCTGTTCCTGTAGCGATGGGGGTGGCAGATTCTGGTCTCACATCATTGTAAATCTGGAATTTCTGAGGTCAGTGGAGTTACTTAAAAAAAAAAAAACACATCTGGGCACCCTCATGACATGATATTATCAAATAGCAAGAGACTTTTTGGGACAGCTTAACATAGTCTGTCATGTTTTCATATCTAGATGTATACATTTCCCATAAAATAGTTCTGCAAATCTACATTAATTTCTAGTGATATAAAAGAACCACTATGTAGTGAAAAATATGTAAATATCTGAGCCATAAGCAATATTGATTTAAAAAGAAAAAATGCTGTCAGGCAAGTCTGATCTTTCATTCATAGAATTACTAAGTTAGGGCAAATCCTGTGAGACAATAGATGTTTATTCACCTGTCTCTGTCAAGATGTAAATTAAGTATTATAAGCTAAAACAATGGACATACTAAGTCAATAGAGATGTGAAATCAACAGGTACGCAGCCCACTGAAAATAAATAAATAAAAAGCTCTGGGTGGTTATCCTGACTGAGTACAGGCAATGAACTTTGGGGATAGAAGTTCAAGCCAAAGAAGACACACATTTATCTTGCATCAAGCCCTGAATTCAAAGCAAAAGATACTGATGTCATGCTGTTTATTGCACAGCTGTGAGTGAGCTACAGACAAAAATCTTACTTGTTCTAGAGTCTGAAGTCAGCCTGCTCTTACTGAATAAGATTGAAAACATGACTTCCTGCCCAAAGTACAATTAAGAGAAATCCAATGGCTGAATATTTGTTTTCTTTTTCTTTATTACTGATCTCTTATTCCAGTTGATACTGGAAAGGAAGTAATATGGGGGCCAAATATCTCATTGCTGGCTACTCAAATTATAGCTATGTTCTATAGCTGCTACCTGACCATGGAACTACCACTTGAAAATGTTATAAATGGAACTGAACTTTGAGAAATCTGATATTTTTTCTATGAGTGCCTATTGGAAAAAAAAACCCACAGAGGATTATTTTGAGAGCTAAGTTTACCGCTATATCTCCTCTGTCCCTAATGGAGATGCACACTGTTTTCTTATTGGTCGCAAATGACAGTTTGTCAAATACTCACACTTTATTGATCTTCACTGTGTATTTATTTCTCAGTAATATGTGCTACGTCTAGTTTGGGAGTTTTTTCTGTTTGTGCATGTGCTTGAAACAGCTGCAGAATCAGGGTCACTTTGTGTACTATTAAATAAATATAAAACTTAAGGATGGTTTTAAAAAAGAAAATACCATGAATAAGCTTTAAAATGTAGTAAATTATTACTATCTTGTGACAGACTATTGGGTTGTGCTGAATGGCTGTAGTTGTTCCTTAGGGATAAGGATTTTGACTTCAGACATTTGTCTTCATTAGTAAATAAGGGGAAAAACATAAATTAGAATTTACAGATTTTTTTTACAATGTTCTCCAAAATGTTTCCATAAATCAAAGTTGAAGGCTGGGTGCTTTACAAAGAATTACATTTCTTTGCCTTATTTCCTACAATCTCTGTTCACAGATATTTTCCTCTGAAAGAGTTAGGGCTCATGTTTCTATAAAATCAGAGAATCATAGCACTAGAAGGGACGGCAAGCATCATCTAGTCTAATCCCCTGTCAAGATGCAGAGTTTGTTGGGTCTAAACCATCCAAACCAGATGGCTATCCAGCCTCCTTTTGGAAACCTCCAGTGAAGAAGCTTCCACCCCCTCCCTGGGCAGTTTATTCCATTGTCCTACTATTCTTACAGTTGGGAAGTTTTCCCTGAGATTTAATCTGCTATGCTATAATTTGAACCTATTGCCTCTTGTTCTGCCCTCTGTGGCAAGAGAACAACTTTTCTCCATCCTTTTTGTGGCAGCCTTTCAAGTATTTGAAGACCACTATTGTGTCCTCCCCCTTAATCTCCTCTTTTCCAAACTAAACATATCTAATTCCTTTAGTCTTCATTGCTCATATGGCTTGCATTCCATCCCTTTGGCTCACCTTTGTCGCTCGCCTCTAGATTCTTTCCAATTTCTCTACTTCCTTTCTATACGTTGGTGAGCAGAATTGGACGCAGTACTCCAGCTGAGGCCTAACAGCACCGCTCTACTTGGTGCTGGTCATCTCCTGTGACTTGCATGCTATGCCTCTGTTAAATAAACCAAATTGCATTTGGTTTTTTTGTAACAGCATTTTATTGTTGACTCATGTTAAGATTGTGAGCCACCACAACTCTCAGATCCTGCTCAGCAGTGCTGCTACCAAACCAGTTTCCCCCATTTGGTATTTGTACATGTGGTAGCACCTTACATTTGTCTTTGCTGAATTTCATTTTGTTGTCTATAGCCCAGTTCTCCAATTTATCAAGATCCCTTTGAATGTTAACTCTATCCTCCAAAGTGTTTGTAACACCCCCTAGCTTTGTGTCATCTGCAAATTTGATCAGTATATTCTCTCTTCAACATCCAGGTCATCAATAAAGATGTTAAATAATACTGGACCCAGAACATCCCCGTGCACCCCCATTTGAGACCTCCCTCCAATCTGACATCATTCTATTAATAGCTACTCTTTGTTTGTGGTTGTTTAACCAATTATGTATCCACTTAATGGTAGTTTTACCAAGCCAGCATTTCTCCAGCTTACTTATCAGAATGCCATGTGGCTATCATGAAGCTCATGAAGATTCTGATAAGTGAAAACTGCTATGTAATGTTAACTGTACAGCTAAAGCCAGCATATCTTTCAGAGCTCTAGGCTAGCCCCTACCTGCTGCAGGATTTAATGCTTGTTACTATAGACTTGGCTACAGTGGTAAATGTTTGGGAGGAGGGATAGCTCAGTGGTTTGAGCATTAGACTGCTAAACCAAGGGTTGTGAGTTCAATCCTTGAGGGGGCCACTTGGGGATCTGGGGCAAAATCAGTACTTGGTCCTGGTAGTGAAGGCAGGGGGCTGGACTCAATGACCTTTCAAGGTCCCTTCCAGTTCTAGGAGATGGGATATCTCCATTTATTATTATCTGGTATTTGACTCAATGACTGGGAGATCTAGATGCAATACAAAAAAATTTACTCAACATAGTAATTGATCTGCAGATGCATTCAGTTCAGAGAAACAGCTTTATCTTCCATTTTGTTCATGGGATACCCAATTTCAAGATACAGAAATAGAAAGGACATCCCTGTTAGCCTATTGATAGTATTAGCAGTACCATGTGGGAAATCTCGCTTGAAAACCTCAAAATTGGTCTTTCGCTGTCAATACCTGACAGTGAGACTTGATCTCCAGCAAAGTTCCCATTGACTTTAATGGTGCAGGATCAGGGCCTAAATGTGAAATCCTGACTGGGATAAAAACTTCACCCTAACAGGGATCCCACCTTCTGAAGGCAGGCAGATACGACCTTCAGGAAAGGACATTCATGCAGTCTTTCCTTATCTTAAAATCAGTGCTATAAGAGCAGCAATATCGCTGAAAGTTATAAATATCAGAATCCAGTCATCTGTGTCTGATTCTATTCAGACTACTTCATGTCAGGAAAAATGATTAAAAATAAAAATACAGATACTTGTATTCTTCTCTAAATATTCTGTCAAATTCTTCATGTGCTAAAAAAAAAATTACAGGCTTTTCTAGATATACTAATCCAGAGCTAAAATTACTCGTTAAAAAGAGGATACTAGATAGAAAGTTGAATGAAATTAAACTATTGTAACTAACTTTTGCAATATAAACAAGACAAAGTGAGGGGATACCTCTGGTCTTTACACTGTTTTTATTCTTGTTCATGTACAATAAAGTCAGTGAAAATAAGTTTAAAAAAAAAAAACCCTACGGGATTTTACTACTACTTCTAACATTTCTATTTTATGAGAATTTACCTTGAAACTAAACATGTATGAATTCTGTATTCTTGAATTTTGATTTGTCTGAGAAACTTATTCCTCCCCAAAATGACAGTAAACAAGCAAGGATTCAACTTCGGTCAATGAATGGCAATGTAAAGATGAAGAAATACTTGGGCAAGTATGGACTTTGTCATACTGCATATTAGGTATACAACAAGAGAAAGATTTCAGTTACGTTTACTAATTAAACATTATCCCCTTAAGACTGACACCAAAATTCTTATTGACAATATGGGTAAAATTCTGGCTTGCCCTACACAGGGGCATTAGGGGGTTAAAGAGTCCAGTTGCATCATCCCAAATAGATGGCAATTTCAAACAGTTATTCACCCTGACTCTCACCCCACAAAATTACACTTATGGAATGTGTAAGAAGGTGGCAGTACAGAATCTTCTAGCAATCTCAAGGGACAAAAAGTTTTCAACATGTATTGTGGGTTTAGGGATTTTTTTTAATCTGGGCATATATTCTGAATAACATTTTATAATACTGAAATCTACTAACAATAAATGGTTTTGATGGTTATTAAATACCCCAGATTCATTTAAGCATTTAATCACCTGTAAGATCCATCTACGGCTTCCTTAAAATTATTGTGAGAGCAGGAGTGCCTATGATGTAATCGATTCAAAAGGACAATGCCAAACTGAAGACTTCCTGTTTACAGGAGGAGGTAGAGCCATATTCAAAATTCACCCTCTTCAATAATCTTTCCAGAGTCAAAGAACAGTGGCTATAGTCCAAATTTCAGTTTATCATTAAGATAAGACAAGCACAATAGGGAAACTCTGGACTCAAGAGCAAAGAGACCGAAGATTATAGATTTGCCAACATTGTATTTCAAATATAAGGGACCTTTTTCTCAGCACCCCTGCTCCACCTCTCCTCCTAGTATTATTATGATTAGTATTCATACTAATACTATGTGTACTCACCTACATTTGTCAGGGGTATTCCTGGCTGCTTTTTGCAGCATTCAGCAACTTCCAATCTTGTTGTACAGAGATGAAAAAATAAGGGACATCTCTTGTAAGAAGGGACTGTTAGCAACCCTACCACAGAAGCCAAGGCAAATGTCATGAGATTACATTAAAAACAAATTAAAAGAAGATTATGGTTGCAATGTCAAATCTGGAAAGTTACCTAATGCCAGAATTAAGATTGCCCGTGACAGGCTGCTATAGTTAACACCTCCGCTGCTGCAGGAATGTGTCTCTGCAGTTGCTTTCAACAGAATATCCCCAATATTGCTAACTCTCATGATTTTATCATGCGATTTTTTTTTAACCTGAGGAAAACATGATGATGAAAGGTGCCAACTCATGGATTTTCACTCATTCAAAATGGCCACCATCTTCTGTTACTGTCAATGGGGCTGAAGCCAGCAAGATGGTCGCCATTTCCCAACAGTTTATCTGCATATGGAAGAGAGGCTGCCCTCAGTAATGGCTGCCACTGCTCACTGTTTTCAGGGAGGCTGAAGCCAGCCCTCAGGAAAAATGGCTGCCATTCTATCATACAGGGGCTAGACAGGGCAAAGGAGCTGTGAGAAGCAACAGGGATACTGTGAAAGATAGCTGGGGAGAGGGAGGTAGATTTAGTGGTTGCAGGGGAATGGGGGGGCTGGGAGCATTGGGGGCCGGAGGAAGGATGAGAGGGAAACAGAGGACAGTGATGGGCATGAGAGTTATAGAACAGATGGAATGGTGGCTCCCCCTATCCTGGGAGCAGTGGGGAGGGGGAGGGGGTAAATGGCATCCCCTTTGAGCAGCCAGGAGAAGGCAATGTTGCAGTGAGGCCAACTCTCATGAACTGATTATGAGTCACAGGATTTTGGAGCCCGCAGGAGGAGCTGTCGCAATGTTGCGAGAAGCTCCTCTGATTGTGTGATTTTTCAGGGCTGGGCAGAGCTGTGTACAGTGCTTGGGGGACAGACCTGTCCTGCCTGTGTTCTTGTGTAGCCCTGTAGCAGAGAGAGGGTCCTGGGGCAGTTGCAGGGGCAGAGTCCAGAAAGTGTTGGTGCTGGGACCCTGACAGGGGAGGGGGGAGAATTGGGAAGTGGCACTGTTGGGGTCTAAGTACAAAAGTCCTGTGGCAGCAGGAGGCAGAGAAGTGTCGCTGCTCGGTCAAGACAGTAATAGGAAGTGGATGGCAGGTCCCCCATCTCAGGGATGAGGAGAGGGTAAGTGAAATGTCCATCTGAGCAGCCAGGAAGAGGCCTGTGTTTTTGTGTGTGTTAAAGGTTGACTTTTCAACCTGAAAATATCTCTCTCACAGTGGCAGAGGAACAGAGGGGAGGCCAAGAGGCAAACTGAAAACATATATTTTTTTTTTAACCAATTTTTTTGGGCCAATGTCATGATTTTTGATCTTTTGAGGTTGGCAATACTTTATCCATTTGTTTGGCTATATCAAAAGAGCATCCCAGGTGAATGTCCAGCGCCAATAAAAAGCGGCTAGTTGGTTCCCTCAACAAAATTGGCCTCATTTTGGGAAACAGAAGCGACAGCACAATCTTATTAGTATTTTAAAACTGCCCATTTTGTAAGTATGAACATAATCTCTTTGTCTATGTTCTGATATGGGTAGGTTCAAAAGGCTCATCACTCTAGACCAGAGCCTCTCTTAGCATTGTCTTTTTTTATTTCGCACCATTAAAAATATTCCCCCCCATGCAATAATTTGTATTTTTCCAACCTCAATTTCATTTTGTGTGTACCCCCTGAGCAAGGAGGGATGCTCCAAGAGAAGAGACCCACCTCTTGGTACCAGTGGGTCCACTGCAGAGTCCTGCACTGCTGTTTTCTCCAGAGCAGGAGGGCAGGTGAGGGGGAGATGGCCCCCCTCACTCACCCTTGTAACCCTCCTTCCTCAACCAATGGGAGGAAGGAAGACAGCAGACCCCAGAAGCTTAGAGGGCAGAAGAAAGCCAGAAAGACTGCAAGCAGTGTTTGGCTCTGTGCTGTGCCCCAGATGCCTGGGAAAGCAGGAGGAAGGCTATCAATGGCTCTGCTTTTCCTCCAACTGGCAGAGACCAACTGGGGAGCAGACAGGAAAGAAGGTCGCCTTGCAGCCTACCAGCACAGCACATCCAGGACCAGCAACTGGCTTGTCGGTAACCTCAGCCTGCAGAAAAGCCCGAGGAGGGGACAATCTGCTCCTCTTTTCACCAGCCTGTCTCTCCTACCACTGACTGCAGCCTGCTTCCCCTGTAGCAGACCACACCGGATCTGGGATTATAGATCAAGAGACCTGACCTGCTTGCAGCTGAACTCTTTGTTCCAAATTTTAAAGACTGTCAGCACAACTCCAGAAGGGACTGGGCGATTAGTCCCTCTCCAACAATTCCCATGGCGGAACTGCTTGCTTGCATCAGTCCCCTGACTGCTCAGGTAAAAAAAGGAGCCTAAGTGAGTACCCTGTATTATAGTGAGGTAGTTAGGGTTTAATCTTGCACCATTAAGGTACATTGCATCTGCAAATTCCCAGTATAATCAAGTTTGTTTCTAACAGGATCTCTTTGCAGGCCGGCAATGTGTCTCCATGTGCACCACCTGGGTATGTGGGGGAACAGACAGAACTGAGAGGGGATACGCTTTTGTTTCAGAAAGTTGGGGGGCGTGTGTGGTCACATGACCTAGTATGCTTGCTGGCATAGCCTTTAGTAATTAAAATGCATTAATATATCTAATAATTTTAGTCATTTAATATTTATACTAATCATATATTTCTTTTCAATCAAATCCTTCTATAAAGTGTATAGTTATTGTTTTTAATTTGTTTGCTCGTGTAAGTTTGAGTTCAAGTCTGGTACCGCTGCCTAAGTGATGTAAACCCCTTGTCTCACTGGAAGCACTGCCAAGTAGCTTTATTCTTTAGCAGACCAGGAGGAGGAGTCTGGCATCTATCAGCAGCACTTCAAATGAGCCCAGGTAACAGAAATGGTGGAATTGTCCAAAGACTGTGAGGTATCCCTCTCCTGTTTGCACATTGTACAGGTACTAAGCCAGCACCAAAAGGGCAATAACATGATACTACATAGGAACAAGCTGTAAACACCAGTGAGACCAGAGAAACAATACCAAAGGATAACAATGAATTAAAACTTAATGTCAGATCAGAGTCTGTGACAGAGTTCCTATCCAGCCACTGTTAAGTAATTTTGAGAGTAGAGTTTCATGAGACACTATCAATGCTTTACTAAAATTCAAATATGTTGCATTGGCTGTTAGAGCCATTTTTTTGAGTAAATTCTCTGATTCCTGTCACTAATTCTATCACCTATTTGTTATGAATGTTGTCCTTTCCTCCCAGTGTTAGTAAAGCTATTGACTGAACCTGGTCCCTTAAAATATAGCATCCAGCCACTTGCCATTGTTGATATGCCTTAACTTCAGCACTTATCAACTGATTTTATTCTTACAGGAACTATCCTCAAAGCTTTGATTTTGAGCTTGTTTTTAAATCGTTATCCAATCTGCTTGCAGGTAGTAAAAACAAATTTGGAAGTGGTTGATAGCAATTTGATGAATTTTCTAGAAAATCAACATGTCAAAATCTTCCCTTCAGATCTGTGAACATTTTCCCCTCCTATATTCTGTAGGATACTCAGGAGAAAGTATGTGATTAGATTGACTTTGTTGTGTGACATGATGATACAACATCAATACAGATGGTTTGATAGCATCACTGTACTCCAGGGAATCTTGGTTCAGAATATTGTGCTAATACCCCCCTCAGTTTAACAGGTGGGCTTTGTCTTCCTATACTGTTACCATAGCAACATGTCCTGGTAATGGGGATAGGGTTGCCACTTGTCCTAGCCTTCCCAGGATTGTCCCTTATTTGAAGTAGCAGTCCTGGAAAAACTGGAAGGCGCTCAGTCCACTCCTTTTTTGAGGTAACTGTCCCTAGGCACCAAGCAAGATTGGGGCCGCACTGTACAAATACAGAGTAGTAGACGTCCATGCCCTGAAAAGTTGACACTCTAACTAGACACGCGGGGTGGGAGAAGAGGTATATAACACATGAGCTGAGTGAACAATAGCATGGCAGCAAACGTCGCGCTAGTTCCACAATTTTTTGTGGGGGGCTTAGCTAGGAGGGGGATAAGCTAAATGGAAAGAAAAAGGAAGGGGAAGGAGGTGAGAGGGAGTAAGCAGGGCAGGTTTGGGTGAAGAGACTGGGAGGGAAATGTTGGAGCAAGCAGCCAATTTGCACAGGGCAGAGAAATTGCAGTCAAACCTGTAGAATGTTTTCTGAATGTCCTGAGGTACCTGCTTTGGCTGCATCTGCCCCTACTAGCTGGAGTCTCTGGCTGGTTGCTCTCAGCATTTCTCCCCCCCACCCCTTCCAAGGCCACATCATGGGGGGAAGGGAGACATCACTTGACTTTGTGTGTGTGCGCGTGTGCGTGTGAGAAACCTGCATAGTTCTAGGTCCTGAGGGATGCTGGGGGGAGGAGTGGTTCCAGTTGGTTCCATTTTACCCCCTCCTTCCATACAGCCATTCCTGCTTTGGCTGTTTCTGCTGCTACGAATTGCAGGGTTTCTGGCTGATTGTCCACTATATAATATGTCCAGGATTGAGAAGGAACAGACAGTGAATCCAATAAATTGCTATTAACACTGCTGATAAATAATGTAACATTGGGTCGGTAAATCTTTTTTCCTGGTTCTTTAAAATGGTTCTATGCATTTGAGTTCAATGTGTGTCTCAGAAAGACAGGCTGCACACACTATTGATCATCAAGTAATAGAGGACTGAATCATGGGGATCTAGCCAATTCTGTTCAAATTCTTCTAGCATTGTAGCACGGTAACTTGCCTCTTAAGGGCTGGAGGGCTTGCGGCTAGCCAACCCTGATTACTAAAGAGGCACACCGGGGTTGGATTAGCTGCTTCTCAGAGTAGCAGAAAGCTGCAATGAAGGGGGGAAGCTCAAGAAACTGCACAGAGGAAGAAAGGCTCCTGCAAGGAGTGTGGAAGGCAGAAGGCTGAGCTGCAGCCAGGTAAAACCTGGGCTAGGCCCAGTTTAAAACTGGTTTGTTTTGGGCTACCAGGGGAGAGACTCCAATGAGTTCTGTTAATGACAGACATGTTGCTAGCCTGAGTGGAGCTAGTGAAGGGTGAATTAAAAGGACCCAGGAGAAGATCAGTCCAAGTTCTAGAACAGGGGCGGGTAAACTTTTTGGCCTGAGGGTTCCAAAACTGTATTGAGGGCCGGGTAGGGAAGGCTGTGCCTCCCCAAACAGCCTGGCCCCCACCCCCTATCAGCCTGCTCCCACTTCCCGCCCCATGACTGCTCCCCTCAGAACCCCTGACACATCCAACTCCCCCTGCTCCTTGTCCCTGGCTGCCCCCTCCTGGGACCCCCTGCCCCTAACTGCCCCCCTGGAACCTCACCCCCATTCAACCCCCCGTGTACCCGGACTGCCCTGACCCCTATCCACACCCCTGCCCCCTGACAGGTCCCCCAGGTCTCCCATGCCTATCCAACTGCTCCCTGTCCCCAACTACCCCCTGGAACTCCTTGCCCCTTATCCAACCCCCCTGCTCCCCACCCCCTTACCATGTCACTCAGAGTACCAGGACTGGCAACTGCACCGCCCGGCTGGAGCCAGCCATGCCGCCGCGCAGTCTAGATTACCGGGGCAGGCCGGTGGCTCTCACAGCTGCGCTGCCCAGCAGGAGCTTGCAGCCCCGCCACCCAGAGTGCTGGCGGCACAGCAAGCTGAGACTGCAGGCAAGGGGGGACAGCAGGGGAGGGGTTGGGGGCGAGTTAAGGAGCCTAACAACCTTCCCACTCCCCAAACAGATGCATCCTCTTTTGGCAGGAGGGGGGGAGGGATAGCTCAGTGGTTTGAGCATTGGCCTGCTAAACCCAGGGTTGTGAGTTCAATCCTTGAGGGGGCCACCTAGGGATCTAGGGCAAAATCAGTACTTGGTCCTGCTAGTGAAGGCATGGGCTAGACTCGATGACCTTTCAAGGTCCCTTCCAGTTCTAGGAGATAGGATATCTCCATTAATTTAATTTAATTTAATTTTTAAAAGTACTATTTAGAGCAGTGGTTTTCAACCTGGGGTCCACGGACCCTTGGGGTCCACAGACTATGTCTAAGATTTCCACAGCGGTCTACACCTCCATTTGAAAAATTTTAGGGTTCCGCAAACGAAAAAAGGTTGAAAACCACTGATGTAGTATTAGTTCTGGGATATATGGGGGGAGTGAGGTGGGGCTGAGGGGAGAAGATATAACCTGGGTTTGTGTTCAGCATAAGTCGTTCAGAAAATGTATTCATTTATACAACATCAGTGGGAGTCAGCAAGAGCCTGCCATCTCCACAAGTCAGGAATGATCAAAACTAGTCAAGAACCCACCGTGAATTAACTCAGGGGGGCTTGTCTTTAATAGAAAATCAGGTCATCTTAGAACATGAACTTGAGTAGTTGCTTTAACTGCTGTGATGTAGCACATAACTTTGCAGTCAGTGTCGATGGGGACAAGTCATATGTAGCTTTGTCAGCTGGTCAAAGGTAACTGGTTTCAGTAAGGTTTACCCACAGCCTGCCGACATGGCCATTGGGTTTCAGATCCTGGTCTACGCTGACTGTTAAGTCATATTTAACTTCAGGTATGTTAATAAGTCCTTAAGTGTGACTTAATTTTCTAGTGAAAATCAAGCCCAGAAAGCAGAAACTAGGCTTTATTTCCAATGAGCTCCTGCTCCCTGATTAGCAGTGCTGCAGGTTAGCTCCTCAGAGCTCCTGCTGAGCACAGAATTGGGGCACAACTCCCAGCAGCTTCAGTTAACTTTGGGTACTGTGTAAATACTGCCTGTAATTGCTATTCAGGTTTCTACCGGGCATATGGCAGCACTCTTACCTTGTTCTATCAGATGACACCGTTTGAACTACAGTATGAGTGTGTAAATGATCTAATTATCCAGTACCTTGCATGAAAGACTCTATGGGTATGTCTACGGGATTAATCCGAATTTATATAATTCGAATTTTGGAAACAGATTGTATAAAGTCGAATGTATGCGGCCACACTAAGCACATTAATTCGGTGGTGTGTGTCCATGTACCGGGGCTAGCATCGATTTCTGGAACACTGCACTGTGGGTAGCTATCCCATAGTTCCCGCAGTCTCCTCCACCCATTGGAATTCTGGGTTGAGATCCCAATGCCTGATGGGGTCAAAAACATTGTCACGGGTGGTTCTGGGTATATCCTCCCCCCTCTCCAGGGAAGCAACGGCAAACAACGTTTCGCACCTTTTTCCTGGGTGAATAGTGCAGACGTCATACTACGGCAAGCATGGAGCCCTCTCAGCTCAAGACAGCAGTCATGAACATTGTAAACACCTTGCGCGTTATCGTGCAGTTTATGCTGAACCAGAACCTGCAAAACCAGGCAGCGAGGAGTAGGCTACGGCAGTGCGGCAGCGAGAGGGATGAGGATATGGACATGGAATTCTATCAAACCGCGGGACCCGGTGCTTTGGAGATCATGCTGTTAATGGGGCAGGTTATAGCTGTGGAATGCCGATTCTGGGCCCGGGAAACAAGCACAGACTGGTGGGACCGCATAGTGTTGCAGGTGTGGGACGATTCCCAGTGGCTGCGAAACTTTTGCATGCGTAAGGGCACTTTCTTGGAACTTTGTGATTTGCTTTCCTCTGACCTGAAGCGCCAGAATACCAAGATGAGAGCAGCCCTCACAGTTGAGAAGCGAGTGGTGATAGCCCTGTGGAAGCTTGCAATGCCAGACAGCTACCGGTCAGTTGGGAATCAATTTGGAGTGGGCAAATCTACTGTGGGGGCTGCTGTGATGCAAGTAGCCAAAGCAATCACTGAGGTGCTGCTATGAAAGGTAGTGACTCTGGGAAATGTGCAGGTCATAGTGGATGGCTTTGCTGCAATGGGATTCCCTAACTGTGGTGGGGCAATAGATGGAACCCATATCCCTATCTTGGCACCGGAGCACCAGGGTACCCAGTACATAAACCGCAAAGGGTACTTTTCAATGGTGCTGCAAGACCTGGTGGATCACAAGGGACGTTTCACCAACATCAACGTGGGCTGGCTGGGAAGGGTTCATGACGCTTGCGTCTTCAGGAACACTAATCTGTTTAAACGGCTGCAGCAAGGGACTTACTTCCCGGACCAGAAAGTAACTGTTGGGGATGTTGAAATTCCAATAGTTATTCTTGGGGACCCAGCCTACCCCTTAATGCCATGGCTCATGAAGCCATACACAGGCAGCCTGGACAGGAGTCAGGAGCTGTTCAACTACAGGCTGAGCAAGTGCAGAATGGTGGTAGAATGTGCATTTGTCTGTTTAAAAGGTCGCTGGCGATCGTTACTGACTCGCTCAGACCTCAGCCAAACCAATATCCCCATTGTTATTTCTGCTTACAGTGTGCTCCACAATCTCTGTGAAAGTAAGGGGGAGACCTTTATGGCGGGCTGGGAGGCTGAGGCAAATCGCCTGGCTGCTGATTACGCACAGCCAGACACCAGGGCAATTAGAAGAGCACACCAGGAAGTGCTGTGCATCAGAGAAGCTTTGAAAACCAGTTTCATGACTGGCCAGGCTACAGTGTGAAATTTCTGTTTGTTTCTCCTTCATGAAAACCTGCCCCCTTTATTGACTCGTTCTCTGTAAGGAACCCACCCTCCCCCTTCCCCCAGCTTGCTTTCAAAGGAAATAAAGTCACTATCGTTTAAAAATAATGTATTCTTTATTAATTGATTATAAACATAGGGAGAGAACTGACAAGGTAATCTGGGTGAGGTTTGGGAGGAGGGTAGGAGGGAAGTAAAAGGCCACTGAAAAAATTCAATATAATGACAGCCTTTTGGTTGGGCTGTCCACTGGGGTGGAGTGGGAGGGTGCACGGAGCCTCCCCCCCCCCGTGTTCTTACACGTCTGGGAGAGGGGGGAGGGAGGTTATACAGCGTCTGCAGTGGCAGTCTGTTATCCTGCTGCCGTTCCTGAAGCTCCACCAGACGCCGGAGCATGTCCGTTTGATCACGCAGCAGCCCCAGCGTTGCAGCCTGCCACCTCTCATCTTGAGCATCCCTCATGACCTCATGTTCACTGGCATCTTTCCTAAATTTAGATACCGTGTCCTTCCACTCATTCAAATGAGCTCTTTCATTGCGGGTGCATTCCATTATTTCCGTGAACATCTCATCTTGCATCCTCTTTCTCTGCCGCCTTATCTGAGATAGCCTTCGGGACGGAGGAGGGAGGCTTGAAAAATTTGCAGCTGCTGGAGGGATGGTTGAAAAAAAGGAGAGAAGTTTTTAAAATGATACATTTTACAGAACAATGCTTATACTCTTTCTTGGTGAACAACACTATTCACATTACATAGCACATGTGATTTCAGTACAAGGTCGCATTTTCCATCTTAATATTGAGTGCCTGTGGCTTTGGTGTTAGAGATCACAGACGCAGGTCCAGACAACAGAATTCATCTTGCATGCGGCCATGGTAAGCCATTGTCTTTCGGCTTCTGCGCCCTCCTTTCCCACATACCAAGCAAAGCCCGTTGACTACTGCGGTTTTCCTGTTAACCTTCAGCAGCAGAAAACAAACTAACCCCCCCACCATCCCATTCTCTGGAATGATCGCTTTATCCCTCCCCCCACCGCATGGCTGGTATCAGGGAAGATACCTGCAGAAACCAAACTAAACCCCCCCCGCCCCCCCATGAATTATCTGGGATGATCGCTGTACCCCTCCCCCCACCGCGTGGCTGGTAATGGGGAAGATCCCTGCTAGCCAAACGCCAAAAGCTCAGGGCCAATTCCTGCCTCCCCGCTCCCCCGCGCTTGGCTAACTGCAGGGAAGGATTTCTTTTCAGCCACAGGCAAACAGCCCAGTAGGAACGGCCACCCTCTGTCCCCTTAATTAAATTCCCGTATTTCAACCAGGTTACAATGAGCGATATCACTCTCCTGAGGATTACACAGCGAGATAAAGAACGGATGTTGCTTGAATGCCAGCAAACACTGGGACCATACGCTGCCAGGCTTTGTAATGCAATGATACCAGATTACTTGCTGCAAGCATGGCATGGTCAAGTGTCCTACCATGGAGGACGGAATAAGGCTGCACTGCCCAGAAACCTTGTGGCAAGGCTTTTGGAGTACCTCCAGGAGAGCTTCATGGAGATGTCCCTGGAGGATTTCCGCTCCATCCCCAGACACGTTAACAGACTTTTCCAGTAGCTGTACTGGCTGCGAATGCATCCCAAGTCCTCAGGGCAAAGTAATCATTAAAAAACGCTTGCTTTTAAAACAAGTTTTATATTTTAAAAGGTAAACTCACCTGAGGTCCATTCCATGGGGTCATGGTCTTGGATATTGGCTTGGGAGGGTACTTCAGTCAGGCTGAGAAAAAGATCCTGGCTGTTGGGGAGAACGGAGTGCTGGGTGCTCTCCGCAAGCTCGTCCTCCTCCTCCTCCTTTACCCCGTCCGCAGAATCCTCAGGTGTAGCTGATGAGATTATCCCCGCCTCGGAATCCACGGTCAGAGGTGGGGTAGTGGTGGCGGTTCCCTCTAGAACTGCATGCAGCTCGGCGTAGAAGCGGCATGTCTGCGGTTCTGACCCGGAGCGACCATTTGCCTCCTTTGTTTTTTGATAGGCTTGTCTGAGCTCCTTGACTTTCACGCGGCACTGATCTGAGTCCCTATTGTGGCCTCTCTCCATCATGCCCTTGGAGATTTTTTCAAAAGTTTTGGCATTTCGTCTTTTCGAACGAAGTTCTGCTAGCACTGAATCCTCTCCCCATATAGCGATCAGATCCAGTACCTCCCGTATGGTCCATGCTGGTGCTCTTTTTCGATTATCGGCCTGCATGGTTACCTGTGCTGATGAGCTGAGCTATCTGTGGTCACCTGTGCTCTCCACGCTGGGCAAACAGGAAATGAAATTCAAATGTTCGCAGGGCTTTTCCTGTCTACCTGGCCAGTGCATCCGAGTTCAGATTGCTGTCCAGAGCAGTCACAATGGTGCACCGTGGGACAGCTCCCGGAGGCCAATACCATTGAATTGCGGCCACACTAACCCTAATTCGAGATGACAATATCCGCTCGTCGGGGTGGAGTACAGAAATCGATTTAAAGAGCCCTTTATTTCGAAATAAATGGCTTCGTTGTGTGGACGGGTGCAGGGTTAATTCGATTTAACGCTGCTAAATCCGAATTAAAGTCATAGTGTAGACCAAGCCTGTGTTTCAACACTTCTTGTCCTTTTTGTATGCTGTGCTATGGAGTTTAGAGTCCACTAAACTGTCTCGTCAACATTTATCTGCCCTTACTTAAATTACTTATTCCCAGGGACATGACAAAACTTCGTGGCTTTTTCAGCCTTACTTCCTCACCTTCAGCCCCATTTAGTACAAAGCTTATTTACTACTTTCTCCATCTTGGTACGTGTAAGTTTAGTCCCTTTTTGCACTATTGTCAGGTATATTTCTTTAGAGTGTCCGTATAGTTCCTATATCTTCTGGCCAGAATGCTGAGATGCTGATGGGTTCATGTTGATGGATTAACCATTTGATTTTTCTTGTAATGAACAAAAAAGTAGGGAGGCTCCCTCTTCCCTATTATTCTATTGAAGTGTTGTAGTGGTCTTATGGTAGGATAGGATGATGCGTTAGAATGCACATGAAACAAAAGATTCTCTGGAATATGTAACAGAAACAGGGAACTGGGTGACCCAAAAGTATAGGATACAGAATCTTCTGCCTTTTAACTTTATATGGTCAGATGCAGTCTATGTTGATAGTGACTCGAAGTCATTGCCATCTGATGGATGATTAATGGTTTATAAACTATAGGTGAGATAATTGGGTAGTTTCAGTTCAAAGTTCTGATAGACAGGTGTAGGTGTCTGCAGCCCTAAAACAACCACCAGTCTTCATCTATCATTATTAAAATCACCATCATGCCAGTGGGTTCCCTCATTAACAGTCTCACCAGAGATGCCATGGACGTAAGGAGGTGGAAACTAAACCCCCCTCTGGCCATTAAGGTTGGTCCCCTCCAATGCAGGGTTGAGGCAAATTTACGAAGCAGACTGAGGTCTGTTGGTGCTGCCCATACTGGAGTGGAATAGAGGACTTTGCTCTTCAGAATTGTCAGTTCAGCTCCTTTCATCAGCATTCATTTCAGAAACGTACAAAAAAGAAATACCTTTAATAATTTATACAATGTTAATGCTCCACACTGTATATCTATATTTTTAGGACTGTGTACATTAAAAATAAATACAGGTGCAGACTTAATGTTAAAAGCAAGTTCCAAAGCTTACCAGTGGCTAGAGTTCTCTGAATGTTGCTCTGTAGACTCCTGATCTCCTCTCAGCTTTTCAGAAACTGCCTTTGTTATTAAACAGAAATATGAGGCACTGAAGAAGGGCACTGAAGCACTGCAGATGATGGTGCCAGGGCGTATGATCACTAGCCTGATATGGCATCAGTGACATCCATGGAGTTTTGTCTTTGACTTAAATGAAACCAGGCCTTATGACCTTTTCAGAATTTAAAGAAACATCTTCTGGTTCAAGAAAAGCCCCAGCAAGTTCTCAAGCAACAACTCTGGCCGCTCAGCTCTGAAGGCAGCATAGAAATAAGGATGGTAATACCATGACCCCCCCCCCCAAAATAACCTTGTAATCCCCCTGCAACACCCTTTTGCATCAGGACCTCCAGTTTGAGAAACTCTGGTCTCTCCTGTGAAATCGGTATAGTAAAGGGAAAAGCACACAAAAGACTTTGATGTGTTTTTCATGGCTGTGAATTAGGTAGCTACTCATAAAGGTTCTCACCCAAAAATCTCTCTCCCAGCATTTAAAAGCCAGGTTGGCTGTGCTCCCTCCCTCCCCTTCAGAAGACAAGCATGCTGGCAGCTTGCCTCCTAGATGTAGGATGCAGAATTTCTGTCTCTACAGTTATAGGCAAAAAATCCATTATCGCTACTTGTAAACAGAGGCACAGGGTTTTTTGTACCCTCTTCCCTGCCTATGCAAGGCTAGAGTTAATCTAACCCTGAGTGTGTCATCTCCATGATGGATTAGCATCCACCAAACTGAGTCCAGAGAGAAGCAGTCAGCATAGGCTGGATTCAGGACTCTTACGCAGTTCTGCATGTTATGCTGTATACCAGTGGTTCTCAAAGCCGGTCCCAGGCCTGGAGCGGCAAACTGCGGCCAGTGGGAGCCGTGATCGGCCGAACCTACGGATGCGGCAGGTAAACAAACTGGCCCGGCCCGCCAGGGGCTTTCCCTGAACAAGCGGTGGACCGGCTTTGAGAACCACTGGTATATACAGTCTATAGAGACAGGTTTCAGATCCGAAGAAGTGGGCTGTAGCCCAGGAAAGCTTATGCTCTAATAAATCTGTTAATCTCTAAGGTGCCACAAGTAGTCTATAGAGAATGATCCCACTTCCATTAAAATAAATGGAAAGTCTCTTTGACTTAAAGGGAGTCAAAATGGGCCCATAAGAAGGAATGTAGGATTTTCCATAGTGAATCCAATTACTGGTCACTCACGTCTGGTGTCCTGCTTCCAGTAGAGCAGACGTGGGCAAACTACGGCCTGCGGGCCACGTCCGGCCCACGGGACCGTCCTGCCTGGCCCCTGAGCTCCCGGCCGGGGAGCCTAGTCCCCGGCCCCTCCCCCGCTGTTCCCCCTCCTCCAAAGCCACACCAGCATGCTCTGGTCCGCCGCTCCCGCTGGACAATGTGGGGAACGCAGTTGGCTCTGGCCAGGTGTCATGGCTGCAAGCTCCTGCTGCTGGTAAGGGGGCGGGAAGCGGGGGAGTTGGGTAAGGGAGCAGGAAGTCCTGAGGGGCAGTCAGGGAGGAGGGGGCAGTCAGGGAGGAGGGGGCAGAGGTTCTGGAGGGGCTGTCAGGGGATGGGGAACAGGGAGGGTTTGGAGTGGGAGTCCCGGGGGGCCTGTCAGAGGGCGAGGATGTGGATAGGGGTCGGGGCAGTCAGGGTACAGGGAGCAAGGGGGTTGGATGGGGGTGGGGGTCCTGGAAGGGGGTGGTTAGGGGACAAGGAGCAGGGCGGGTTGGATGGGTTGGGAGTTCTGAGGGGGGGCAGTCAGGGAGCAGGAAGTGGGAGAGGGTGGATAAGGGGGCAGGGGCCAGGCTGTTTGGAGAGGCACAGGCTTCCCTACCTGGCCCTCCATACAGTTCCGCAACCCTGATGTGGCCCTCGGGCCAAAAAGTTTGCCCACCCCTACAGTAGAGCCTAGTTTTGGAGCTGGTATTTCAGGAAGATGAAAATATCCAGTAATGGACCTAGCTAATTGTGAATGCCCTGCTCAGGAGTGTGGGGTGGAAGTCTCTTTCCTGCCCTCTGCTGAGAAGCTCCCACTTTGCAGCATGAATTTTATTTGCTCCTATCTTTGCATGCATAAATACAAACGTTGTTGTTGGCCAGATTTTTTTTTTTAAAGCAGCTAGAGTACTTGAGTGTCAGATCACCCGCAGCAGTGAATTCCACAGGCTGTCTTTGTCTGTGCTGTGTGTGTGAAAGGCTGAGCAGTGCTGACATTCTGCTGAGTACGATGCCTCTGTGGGATTCCATATGAACTGCAGGTTCTGGAGGATATGGAGGCACAAGTATTGTGATTATCACAGCCAGTCTTTTCCTGACACTCTGTAATGAGTGTCTCAGTTACATCTGTACCTGACAAGGAGAAAGCAGAAGCAAACCAATACAGCAGTCTGAGTCTCTCCTGTCTTTGCATGTTGTGGAGTCATCTAGACCTGGCCAAAGTGTGTGGAGTGGGTGTAAAGCAGAAGTCTACAGTGATTTATACCAATAGTAGCATCTTACAGTTTCTTTAGTCACAGTTTGCACAGGGGTGGATGACAACTCAATGGGCAAGGCAGTGGAGAATCAGGCCCAAGAACCTCCTATTTCCTTTTGTCAGAGTTTGTTGTGGCTACAGGAGCTGAAACTGGAATTCAATTCATGAATTAAGAATGAGTGAAAATGAAACAATTCATGTTACAAGGACACATGGGAATCCATTTGCATCAGCCTTTGTATGAAAGGCCAGCTACATCCTACCTTAGACAATCTGTTGCCTAGTAAGGATGGTTAGTAAATAAGACCTTTCTCTGGAGCAGACAACAAGAGAGGTTGTGTTTACAAAATGTTGTAGAATTGTGGGTGCTCACCAGCTTTTAGGATTATTTTTTCCCTATTGGATTTAAAACTAGTAATTTCACACCCTGTTTATAGAACAAACTGAAGTCTCTACTGAAGAAGAGATGCCTAAAATATTGGGGGACAGCATCTTGTAAATTTGTAGGTGCTTAAATTGCATTGCAGTGTATAGATGAGAAAGATGGAGTTCTTCTTTTACGCTATAATTTCAGATTAATGGTTCTTTCTGATGATCTTTTAGATATAGACACTCTCTCCTGTTTAGCTACTAATTACTGGAAAAAAGGCTAACTGTCATAGAACAATTATACCTTGGAAAGGATTCCAAGCACTACTGAAAATCTGGAGTAATTCCACTAGTCAATGATGTATAACCAGTATAAGATCACAATCAAGCCCATTGTGCTTTGTATGTACTGTTTAGAATAAATGCCATGAGGCAATCATTTTTTGTCAGGCAGTCTACTGAACTGTAAATGAATTGTGATTGCGTGGGGCAAAGTAGAAGTAGAGACAACACTTTTTCAAATATCCCCAGAGCCCTGAAATTCTTGTACCTGTGCCCATGGGCGGGGTGTGAACTGCTGGCTGGGGGAGGCTAGCCATCAGCGCCGGGAGGGTGGGTGGCATGCGGCCGCAGCCTTCCCCCAGCCCGGGAGAACCAGGATGGTGGGTGGTGCAGCTGGAGCCAGCACTGTGGGACTGGAGCTGCAAGCAGAGCGTGAAGCAGGAAGTGGGGCTAGGGGCGGAGCGTGGGCAGGGCCATGCCTGCTGTTTGGGGCGGCACAGCCTCCCCCAGCCTATGGCACGCCCCCCCCATGCCTGTGCCTGTTGCCTACATTTCCTGCACTCCTCTGATAATGGCTGTGATACCCACCTCCTGCTCAATCAGAGATGATCACAGGAATCTCCAGAGGAAACTTCCCTTTTAATGGTGTGTTTCTGACTGATTTAGAAACTCTGAGTCACAACCTGCCCCACATCTGAGTTCTCTTTTGCATCAGGTCATTTTGTTTGGTTTAATTTTGAAGCCCAAGAAAGAATAAATAACTGGAGATGGGACCTGACCTAAGCACTGCTGAACTTTGGTGCCATTGGCATCTGGAATTATAACTCGATAATTGGTGACAGTGGGCAGAACAAAAACCCTGGTTCTGAACAGCCTGAACTGTGTTCACTTCTGGGATGTTGATGTCTGAATCTCAACTTTATTCGTAGATTCCAGGCCACAAGGGACCACTGTGATCATTTAGTCTGACCTGGATAACCCAGGCATAGAACTCCCCATAAACCCTTTTAAGATCTTTAGGAAAAACATCCAATCTTGATTTAAAAATTGCCAGTTATGGAGTATCCACCACAACCCTTGGTAAATTGTACCAATGGTTAATTTCCCTCACTGTTAAAGTTTTATGCCTTCTTTCCAGTCTGAATTTGTCTTGTTTCAACTTCTAGCCATTGGATCACATAATATCTTTCTCTGAGAGATTGAAGAGCCTATTATTAAATATTTGTTCTCCATGTAGGTACTTATAAATGGTTATCAAGTCACCCCTTAATCTGGTCTTTGTTAAGCTAAATAGATGGATCACCTTGAGTCTACTTAGTCCTTTAATTGTTGTCATGGCTCTTCTCTGAGCCCTCTCCAATTTATCAACATCCTTCTTGAATTGTGGGCCCCAGAACTGGATGCAGTATTCTAGAAATGGTCACATCAGTGCCAAATACAGAGGTAAAGTCACTTCTCTATTCCTACTTGAGGTTTCCTTGTTTATGCGTACAAGGTTTGCATTAGCCCTTTTGGCCACAGCGATGCACTGGAAGCTCACACTCAGCTTATTATCCACCACTACCTGCAAATCTTTTTCAGAGTGACTTCTTCCCAGGAGAGAGTCCCCCATCCTTTAAGTACCTCCTACGTTCTTTGTTCCTAGAAAGTGTAGATTTACCTGTAGACATATTTAAATTCATATTGTTTGCTTGCGCCCAGCTTACCAAGTGATCCAGATCGCTATCCATGACCTGTCCTCTTCATTATTTATCATTCCTCCAATTTGAGTCTTTTACAAACTTTATCAATGGTGGTTTTATGTTTTCTTCTAGGTCATTGATTAAAATGGTAAATAGCATAGGGCCAAAAACTGATCCCTGTGAGATCTTGCTGGAAACACATCTGCTTGATGGTGATTCCTCATTACAGTAACATTTTGAGATCTATCAGTTAGCCAGTTTCTCATACATTTAATGTGTGCCATGTTAATTTTATATTGTTCTAGATTTTAATCAAAATGTGGTTGATACCAAGTCAAATGTCTACAGAAGTCTAAGTATATTATATCAGTGGTTCTCAGCCAGGGGTATGCAGAGGTTTTCCAGGGGGCATATCAACTCATCTAGATATTTGCCTAGTTTTACAACAGGCTACATAATAAACACTAACGAAATCAGTAGAAACTAAAATTTCATACAGACAATGACTTATTTACACTGCTCTATATACTATACACTGAAATGTAAGTACATTATTTATATTCCCGTTTATTTATTTTATAATTACTTTCTCATTTTTACCATATAAACACTTTTTCAGTATTACTGGGCTGTGATACTTTTGTATATTTATGTCTGATTTTGTATACAAGTAGATTTTAAATGAGATGAAACTTGGGGGTATACAAGACAAATCCGACTCCTGAAAGGGGTGTAGTAGTCTGGAAAGTTTGAGAGCCATTGTATTACATTAACACTGTTACCTTTATCAACCAAACTTGTAATTGCATATAAAAAAATCAAGTTAATTTGATAGGCTCTGTTTTCCATAAACCAATATTGATTAGCATGAATTATATTATCCACCTCTAATTCTTTATTAATTGAGTACCACATCAGTCACTCATTATCTTGCTAAGGATCTGTCAGACTGACTGGCCTAAAATTACTTGGGCCATCCAGTTTGCCCCTTTTAAATATTGGCACAGCTTTAGCTTTCTACCAGTCTTCTGGAACTTCCGCAGGGTTCCAAGACTTTTCAAAATCAACATTAACGGTCCAGCAAGTTCCTTAGCCAGTTCTTTATGGTTCAGACACTTCTGTAAATATCTAGATGTAAGAGATCAAAGTGACTTGTTCCCAGAAATCCTGGGCTGTACCTCCATTGTATATTCCTGCTGGAATGAGGGATAGCATAGTAGGAGTGTCAGCCCAGAGAACCGTGGTGTTTCCCTAACTGTCAGGTCACTCTTCCTTTGGTCTTGGTAAGCATCCTGTTCTTAAGGAAACAATTCATTCCATGACCAGATTTACAGGAACCACCACTGCAGAAAAAGTATCCACAAACAGGGAGGTGCGTACACCGAGTATGTTATGGCCACGCCACTCCTTCTACAGCTCACTGCTTCCCAGACGCCTGCTCTTGGGCTACAACTGCACTGAGTGACTTCTGCAGCGGATGTGAACTGAGGACTTCCTTTGCCTATGAAAACTGCAACAGTTGTAATAGGGGAGCAGTTTTTTGGTGGGAATCACAGCTCAAGAAAAAGCACCAGGTTCAACTTGCACCCCATAGGAAATAAGAGAACCTGAAGTTAAATATTAAACAAAACAGCAGGGGATAACGGATTTATTGTTATCTCAAGTCTGCAGAAGGTGACATAAGGATAGGAGAAGGAAGGGTGCCGAAGAAGCAAGCAGGATGGACTCCTCCACAAAAATCAATAACTCTGCAGACATCTTGGTTATAGTCCTCTATTTCTTGGTAACCCTGGCAGTGGGAATATGGGTATGTCTGGATTTTTCTTCCTTAACGAAAATGTAGTTTATTGGGTTCTAAGAAAATGGCTTCGTAAAATAAAATGTACAAATTGCCTGCTGCTTTATTGGGGGGTGGATTAAAAAGGGGCAGGATGGAGATTATGTTGGGATTCACTGGGGAAGCAGGACCTGGTACGAGGCCTGGATTGGGGGTGAAGAGGATGAGATTGTGGTGGAGGAGAACATAGGTGGGGCTTGGAGTGAGGGTGAAGGAGGGATATCTGTATGGATGGGACTACAGGAGATGGCTGATGGATGGAAAACAGGATAATGGTGAAGTGCAGTTTTTAGCCGATTAGAGGTGGGGACCTGGTGAAGAACAGAGTGGGGGTGGAGGTGGGAATGGGATGGTAATGGTGGTGGATGGTTAGGGACGGGGTGCTGGAGCAGAGACAACCGCAATGGGAATTCATGATGGCGTAGGAATTGGAGTGAAGTGCGAGAGGTGAGGTAAATGGGGATTGCAGTGGGGTTGATTGTGGTAGGAAGGAGGGAGTGAGTACTGGACTGAGTTGTAAATGGTGTGGATTGGAATAGCGCTAAAGGTGGAGGAGAGATGGTAATGGAGTGGGAGATGGGCATTGCTGCAGGATGGATATGAAGTGGATGAGAGCACAGACAAGGTCTGGACACAGGCGAATGATAACTTTCCGTCAACAGGATTTTACTGAAGTTAGTCCACGGCAGGCTAATGCAGGATAGATTCACGCCCCAGCTGGCTGCAAACAAATTGTTAGTGTAGACAAGCCCTTAGAGAAAACACATTTCTTTCACACATAAAGTAAGTCTAGATACTGAAATGTTCAAAGAAAAAAGGCAGATAATTTTCATTGTGATGCTGCCTTAGTGGAAAACACTTGTGTGTCACTAGATTGAAGAGCTGACATCCCTTTCAGGAACAGAGTCTGTATTCTATCTGAGGAGAGATCAGAGACTGTCCACAGGGAAAATTCTGCTAGTCCCTTGAGGAAAGAGCCAGCAGTTAACAGAATGAGTCAGGGAAACCTGCCCCTCAGTGACCTGTGCACTCCCCTGAAATAACCCAGGAGTTCATCCATAGAACAGAGCAGGCAGCTGCAGACAAAATCTTCCACACTAGCAGTTTGACAGAGTTTTGAAAAGTGATTAACTTTTGATGCCAATGAACTAGTTAATGTTTGTTCAGCACTTTGAAGATGTGAAGTACCTGCACCTGTACCTCTGGCTGAGTGTATTGAATGCCAAGGGTTGGATTGTACCAGACAGCCTGGCCATTTATTCCCCCCACCCCCACCACCTCCCACAGAAGCAAAACACAATTGAGGGCCTATACGTTTCATGAGAGCACTGCTTCTTCCTAGTGCACCCTGGGGTGCAAGCAACCTCAAAGGAGCAGGGGAGAATGGGGAGGAGGCAGGACCTTGAGCCCCCCCATCAGCCCACTCTAGCCAGCCAAGCTGTCCATTGACTCAGAAGGGTGCAGCGTGCTCTTCTCTAAGAAGTGTTGTGTCAGAAACGCCTCCATTGCATCTTGGAGAGCTCTGGGAGGGAATCAGGCTTGTGCCTTAAAGGTACAATCTGACCTGAAGTATGATTATTGTAATTTATTATTGACTGTAATTCTTTGTAACATAACCTCCTGGGTCAGAAGAGGGCTGGCGAGGTGGCATGTCAGGCATTGGAGCATTGAAGTTTCTACTTGTTTAGAATAGTTGCTAAGAAGCTTAATATTAAATGTGTCTCTCCACCAATGTTTTCCTTTTCCATTAGACAAATATTGATTCAACTATTGTATGTAGTGAAACATGTCCCTGTTTGTTTGTTTTCTTGCATCTATATTAGGATCTGCAATCTGGCTCACTTTTGCTCATGCCCTCTCTGGGCCTGTTCCAAAGGAATGGGAATCCCATTGTCTGCAAAGGGTTTTGGATCAGGCCCTGTGAAAAATGCGAGGGAAACTTCCTGTTAAGTCACTCCTGATAGATATAAAATGAGAGTAAGGGAAATAATTCTTAACTGGCTACTCTGTGGCAGTGAAGAAAGGCTAATAAGTGTGGGTACCTTATCAGAACAGGAAAAGTTAAATTGCCATGCAGTAGATTCCTGCAGGGAAACTCAAGAGCACACTAGTATTGAGTAAGAAAGCTCGGTATGGCATCTCTAGTGCATGAACATAAAACTCGCTACATCGGCAGTTTTGAGGCCTGCTCACCTCAAGGAGTGCTCCTATGAGTGACAGTTTGCAGTCAACGCCCTTGGTTAGTGATGCATTTCTTGTGTTTTATTTTTATTGTATAGTTCATTGTATTTTAACATGTGCAGTGTTTAGATTTGGGTTTTGCAGGCTTCGTGTAATGAAAGTTGAAGCAATAAAGCTTGAATTGGTTAATTTGTAGATTGATATAAGAATCATTGCTCAGTCATTGTCAGGTCATGTTATTCCCTTCAAAATCTTTCTTCCCTGGCCCTTTCTGGGCATTATATTGGTTCTTCTTTCTCATTGATGCCCTGGTTGTTTATGCCATCAGGCATAGTTTGCCTGTTTAGAGCTGAAAATTTTAACCAGTCATTCTTTTTCCAGGCCATGTTCTTGTCTAACCGAGGGACAGTGGGAGGATTCTTCCTGGCTGGACGTAAAATGGTGTGGTGGCCGGTGAGTTCGTATTGTATGGTGTGTGTGTGTGTGTGTGTGTGTGTGTGTGCATATGTGTGCTTTTAGTCCACATGTAACGTTTGGCTGCACATCACTTTCACCATTTATGGAATGTTTTGTACTTACTACCTCTCTGGACCCTAATGTTTTTGGTCGGGGGCCTGGCTCATGTGAGGTGATTGCTGTTAGGTACAAGGTACAGGGAGGAATTGATTTGTAGAAGTGGTTTCTGTGGTGCTGCTGTATTGCTTTCACTGTGGCCGTGCAATCTAGTCCTTTGCTGGAATGTTCATAATAAATTACTGATAACAAATCAGAGTTTACATTTATAATAATAGTACCAAGGACTTATACAGCACATTTCAGCTGTAGCTCCAAAACCACTTTGCAGAGGAGGTAAGTGTCATTGTCCCTGTTTTAAGATGGGGAAAGTGATTCACAGACAGGTGATTTACAGGCCCTCCTGAGGTCCCTTCCAACCCTGATATTTTATGATTCTATGAGGTGCAGTGACTTGCCCAAGGTCACCCAGCAGGCCAGTAGCAAGGGCTGAGACTAGGCCCTGGTCTACACTACAAGTTTAGGTTGACTTTAGCAGGGTTAAATCGAATTAAGCCTGGACACATCCACACGACGAAGCCCCTTTCTTTCGACTGGGGCTAGGTCTACACTACCCACCTAAATAGGCGGGTAGAAATCGACCTCTCGGGGATCGATTTATCGTGTCCCATCGGGACGCAACAATCGATCCCCGAATCAACGCTCTTACTCCGCCAGCGGAGGTGGGAGTAAGCGCCGTCGACAGGAAGCCGCAGAAGTCGATTTTGCCGCCGTCCTCACAGCGGGGTAAGTCGGCTGCGATATGTCGAATTCAGCTACGCTATTCACGTAGCTGAATTTGCGTATCTTAAATCGACTCCCCCCTGTAGTGTAGATGTACCCTTAAAGGGCCCTTTAAACCGGTTTCTTTACTCCACCTCCGAGGGGATTAGTGCTAAAATCGGCCTTTATGGGTCGGATTTGGGGTAGTGTGGACGGAATTCGACGTTATTGGCCTCCAGGAGCTATCCCACAGTGCTTCATTGTGACCGCTCTGGACAGCACTCTCAACTCAGATGCACTGACCAGGTAAACAGGAAAAGCCCCGCGAACTTTTGAATTTCATTTCCTGTTTGCCCAGTGTGGAGAGCTCAGGTGATCACTCAGAGCTCATCAGCACAGGTAACCATGATGGAGTCCCAGAATCGCAAAAGAGCTCCAACATGGACAGAATGGGAGGTACGGGATCTGCTCACCATATGGGGAGATGAATCAGTGCTAACTGAACTCTGTAGCAGTAAACAAAATGGCAAAATATTAGAAAAGGTCTCAAAGACCATGAAGGACAGAAGCCATAACAGGGACGCACAGCAGTGCCACATGAAAATTAAGGAGCTAAGGCAAGCCTACCACAAAGCCAGAGAGGCAAATGGAAGATCTGGGGCAGAGCCGCAAACATGCCACTTTTATGTGGAGCTGCATGCCATTCTAGGGGGTGCAGCCACCACTACCCCAACCGTGTGCTTTGACTCCGTCAATGGAGAAACACGGAACAGGGAAGCGGGTTCGGGGTATGCGGAATATGATGATGATGATGAAGACAATGAAGATAGCTCACAGCAAGGAAGTGGAGAAACCGGTTTCCCCAACAACCAAGATATGTTTATCACCCTGGACCTGGAACCAGTAACCCCCGAACTCACCAAGGCATGCTCCCAGACCCTGAGGGCACACAAGGGACCTCTGGTAAATATATATATATTATTATTAATATTAAATACCTTTGTAAATATTACACCTGGTATAAAAGCAAGCGTGTTTAATGATTAATGATTAATTTGCCCTGGCAATCGCGGCCAGTACAGCTACTGGAAAAGTCTGTTAACGTGTATGGGGATGGAGCGGAAATCCTCCAGGGACATCTCCAGAAAGCTCTCCTTCATGTGCTCCCAAAGCCTTTGCAAAAGGTTTCTGGAGAAGGCTGCCTTATCCCGTCCGCCATGGTAGGACACTTTACCACGCCAGGCCAGTAGCACGTAGTCTGGAATCATTGCATAACAAAGCATGGCATGAAGCGTATGGTCCCAGTGTTTGCTGGCATGCAGACAACATCCATTCCTTATCTCTCTTTGTTATCCTCAGGAGAGTGATATCATTCACGGTCACCTGGTTGAAATGGGGTGATTTTATTAAGGGGGCATTCAGAGGTGCCCGTTCCTCCTCTGCTGAACAGAAATGTTCCCCGCTGTTAGCCACGCGGTGTGGGGCAGGGGAGGGGTGAAGGGATCATCCCAGAGAATTGTGTGTGGGGAGGGGAGGGGGGTTAGTTGGGTTTGTGCTGCATGTTAACCCGGAAACCGCAGCCCCTCCTTTTACATTGCAAACCCATTTTAAATGGCCAACCCAACGGGTCCTTGGTATGGGAAATGAGGGCGCTACTGTTTGAAACCATTCCCACATGTTATGAGGGTTAAAAAAGCCAAAAGACTGTGGCTTACCATGGCTGCCTGCAAGCTGAATTCTGTTGCCTGGCACTGCGTGAGTGATCTCTCACAGCAAACCGGCAGGCCCTCAATATAAGAGGAAAAATGCGAACTTGTAACGAAAGCACATGTGCTGTGTAATGTGAACAGCAAAATTTAACGTGAAAGAGTGTACCCATTGTTCTCTAAAATGTGTCTTTTTTTAACCTCCCCTCCCTTGTCCTCTACCAGCTGCAAATGTTTCTCCTTCGCAAAGGCTAGCAAAGATTAGAAGGAGAAAACAGTGGACTCGGGATGATATGTTCATGGAGCTCCAGGTGTCCTCCCACGCTGAAAGAGCACAGCAGAATGCGTGGAGGTAGTCAATGTCAGACTACAGAAAATCACAATATGAACGAGAGGAGAGGTGGCGGGCTGAAGATGATAGGTGGCGTCAGCTTGCAGACAGAAGGCAAGAGTCGACGCTCCGGCTGCTGGAGCAATAAACTGATATGCTCCAGCATATGGTTGAGCTGCAGGAAAGGCAGCAGGAGCAGAGTCTGCCGCTACAGCCCCTGTGTAACCAACAGCCCTCCTCCCCAAGTCCCATTGCCTCCTCACCCAGACGCCCAAGAACACGGTGTGGGGGCCTCCGGCCACCCAGTCACTCCATCCCAGATGATTGCCCGAGCATCGGAAGGCTGGCCTTCAATAAGTGTTAAAGTTTTAAACTGCAGTGTGTCCTTTTCCTTCCCTCCTCCCCCACCCCTCTCGGGCTACCTTGGCAATTATCCCCCTAGTTGTGTGATGAATTAATAAAGAATGCATGAATGTGAAATAACAATGACTTTATTGCCTCTGCAAGCGATGCTCGAAGGGGGGAGGGCAGGGTGGGGTGGTTGGTTTACAGGGAAGTAGAGTGAACCAGGTTGGGGGTGGGGGGGAGGAGGGTTTATCAAGGAGAAACAAACAGTTTCACACCGTAGCCTGGTCAGTCACAAAACTTGTTTTCAAAGCTTCTCTGACGCGCACCATGCCCTGCTGTGCTCTTCTAATCGCCCTGGTGTCTGGTTGCGCATAATCAGCGGCCAGGGTATTTGCCTCAACCTCCCACCCCGCCATAAATGTCTCCCCCTTACTCTCACAGATATTGTGGAGCGCACAGCAAGCAGCAATAACAATGGGGATATTCTTTTCGCTGAGGTCTGAGCTAGTTAGTAAGCTGCGCCAGCGCGCTTTTAAACGTCCAGATGCACATTCCACCACCATTCGGCACTTGCTCAGCCTGTAGTTGAACAGGTCCTGACTACTGTCCAGGCTGCCTGTGTACGGCTTCATGAGCCATGGCATTAAGGGGTAGGTTGGGTCCCCAAGGATCACAATAGGCATTTCAACATCCCCAACGGTTATTTTCTGGTCCGGGAAGAAAGTCCCTTCCTCTAGCTTTCGAAACAGACCATAGTGCCTGAAGACGCGAGCATCATGTACCTTTCCCGGCCATCCCACATTGATGTTGGTGAAACGTCCCTTGTGATCCACCAGGGCTTGCAGCAGCATTGAAAAGTACCTTTTTTCGGTTTATGTACTCGGTGGCTTGGTGCTCTGGTGCCAAGATAGGGATATGGGTTCCGTCTATCGCCCCACCACAGTTTGGGAATCCCATTGCAGCAAAGCCATCCACTATGGCCTACACGTTTCCCAGAGTCCCTACCCTTGATATCAGCAGGTCTTTGATTGCCCTGGCAACTTGGATCACAGCAGCCCCCACAGTAGATTTGCCCACTCCAAATTGATTCCTGACTGACCAGTAGCTGTCTGGCGTTGCAAGCTTCCACAGGGCTATCGCCACTCGCTTCTCAACTGTGAGGGCTGCTCTCCTCCAGCTTCATGCACTTAGAGCATTTTATGTGGGGACACACACAATTGACTGTATAAAACCGATATCTATAAAACCGGCTTCTATAAATTCGACCTCATTTCGTAGTGTAGACATACCCTAGAACCCAAGTCTCCTGAGTTAGTCCAGTGCTCTCTCCATTAGGTCACAATCTCTCTATTGAATGAGACTTCCTGGCAAAGGAGAAATCTTTCTACATAAATGTGGTTCTGTGACTGAATGCATCCCTGTATTCACATCCTACACATCACTGTAATAATCTTTGTACAAAATATGCCTTGTGAGCTATCATTTGAAAACTAATAATTTGCTGGCCAATAATATAAAGATGAAATATATGTAACAATGTTATATGTAAAGTTATGAACATAGGCTGAAATGTGTTTACCAGACCGGTCTGGGGAGGGGGTAAACCTATTTCTCAAAGACAAGCTGATGCCTTTAGCCAAGTGTGATCAAAGTTGACTGGCAATCACCAGTCAAGGGGCCATCCTTTGGCAGCATTTTAACAAACAGGGAACCTCTTTCACCATGAGACTCTATGCCTCCATCTCCACAGCTTGAAGGAACTTTATTTCAGCAAAATGTATTTCAGAGGGTGACTGGACTATAAAAAGGAGGTGCAAAACGCCCCAGGTCCTCTCGCTTTCTTTTCTCCCTATCCGTCTGTCTCTCTTTCACCCAAGAATTCAGAGAAACCAGTCTTTGGACTTTGTGAGAGATCCTGACTTTAAAATTTGGTCAGCTATGTTGCTGGGAACATGTGGAAAGGATTTTACCTTGAACCAAGTCTTGTTTAAGTGTAGGCGTTAGAAAGCGTTTTATGACTTTTATGTACTTGTGCTCACTTAAAACCTATCTGTTTGTAGTTAAACTATATTTATTCTTTAATCAAAACCAATCCAGTGTTGTGTTTAAACTGAATTGTTTGATAACTCCAATTAAAGTAGCAAACTGTTGTACATTAACCCCTTACGGGGCAGTGGACCTCTAATATGGGACTGTCCAGGAGAGAGCTGGGCAGTGCAGAATGCGTGTGTTTTGGGGAAAATTCAGAACTAGGAGTGTGTTGGGATCACCCTGCAAGTAGTAACCATGGCTGTTGGAAGCTGGAGTGTGGCTCGTGTGTAGCTGGAAGGCTGCAGCTATACAAAGACACTCGGGGTGTGACGTGCATGCTGCTTGGCTGTTCATGAGTGGCCAGGTTGGGACCTACAGCAGCAAAGCAGGTGGTGATGGAACCTCTCGCTAGTCTGGATTGCATCCCAGATTGTGATGCATTTTCTGAGTGTCACTAATATGGTACTTTCGTGATCATCGTGGCAGTTCATCTTGGAAGGAAAACTTTAGTGATTGGTTATAAAACCTAACCCTGATCCTGCAATTGGACCCATGCAACAGGACCTTTGCACTTGAGTGGGATTTGATGCAGGGCTCTGTCCACACGGATACAATTGCAGAATTGGGGCCTTAGAGAACTAAATAAATATTTACTGACTGTAGGAATTTTCAGAACAGCTTTCAGAAATTCCTGCCCCTTTCTCAGTGTCTCCATTCAGTGTTGCCTGAATTGGGGCAGGATTGGAATTTCCATTTTCATGTTAGAGCAGGGGTAGGCAACCTATGGCACGCATGCCGAAGGTGGCATGCGAGCTGATTTTCAGTGGCACTCACACTGCCCAGGTCCTGGCCACCGGTGTGGGGGGCTCTGCATTTCAATTTAATTTTAAATGAAGCTTCTTAAACATTTTCAAAACCTTATTTACTTTACACACAACAATAGTTTAGTTATATATTATAGACTTATAAAAAGGGACCTTCTAAAAACGTTAAAATGTATGACTGGCACACGAAACCTTAAATCAGAGTGAAAAATGAAAACTCGGCACACCACTTCTGAAAGGTTGCCGACCCCTGTGTTAGAGCGTTGTCTTTCCAAGCAGGAGGAGGATCTCATGAGTAGATTAGGATTGAGAACATTCAGGTCCTAATAGAAACCATTGGGAAATGGAGAATCTCAAAGTTATTTTAAGCCAAATTTGTTTTGTGTAATCAATGGAGTGACACTGCCGTGAAACTGGATAACAAACACAGTGGTGAATCAGAACCTGCCTACCTGCCTCACTAAATGCACTAGGCCTGATTCTCTGCTGCTTTGCACTTCATATAGTTCTTTATACCTATGAATAGTGAGTGTAAAACACGATCACCTTGTACAGGTGCAAATGGTGGCTCAAGGTGCAAGGCAGTGGGGAATCCGGCCCGGTGTCTACAACACAAAAACACCATGGGTCAGACCCTACACAGGGAAGTCCCCCATGGACATAAAGCAATGTAGCCAGCCTTACATCGCCTAAACCTCTTGTCCATGTAGGAGGCATATCAGAGCCCAGAGGGGATGACCTTGTACTGCTAGAATTGTCTCTAGGATCAACATTTGCTTAAAACCAACTTTGCCTCCTCCCTGTGAGCTCCTTCATTTTGGAATACCTACATACCTTCCTGTGACCTAACAGGAAATCTCTTCCTCTCCACCCTTGGCAGCACCTGGTAAGATAAAAGCAAAAGACTTGGCAAGCTCTCAAATCCCTAGTTAAACACTTACATTAACAATACTAGTCTGGAGGGCTACTCTGATCAAGTGAATGTGAGATTCTGGAAAACTCTTTCCCTGGTTTTAGTCTGGGCCGGTCTCAGGCCTCTCAGTGCAAATAGATATGGCGGGAGGGGAGATAAAATATAAAAAGACCAAAAAGAGTAAAAATACCAGCTTGATGCTGGGCCAACTAATGCAATATGTCAAGTGTTAGAGAAATGCTACTTCTGACTTCACCCTGGGGCAGTGCCATGTGTGATTATAACCTGGGAATATTCCAGGGAAACTTGGGTGAGTTTCCCAAGTCTGTAGATGGGGATGTTGCTTTATAAATGGACTCTTCCCATCGTAGTATATGTGTTCCTTTTGACTTCGACTTATTGAGACTTGACTGCATGATTCATTGCTTTCTGCAATAGAGAATAAAAGAAAATATAATTCCAAAAACCTGTTTTAGAAATTACATTTCCATTGGCTTAGTTTCATTCCTCAGTTGTCGTGCTGTTCCCTGCTATACCAAGCAGCCCTGGGGCATAGGCTGGGGATTAAGGAAAGAAAAGAGGATGGTGTTTTCCCTGTTCTTTGTTGAATGAAACGGAATGTTCCCTTTTTTTGCGAGTTGGAGGGGTGAGGAGTTCAGCCAGATAATTGGAGGCAGTGTATTGTCTTAGGGAAGTGTTTATCTGCTCCTGGGCAAACAGAAATCTTGATATCCTCATTATGTGGCCAATCTCTCAGTACTGACAAGGCCCTGGAAATAAACACACACACAATAATAAAAACGTCAGAGTTGGAGCCTATTTCTGTTCTCAGATTGTGTGCAAGGGAGATCGGATTCACACAGAAACATCAGAGCCTAATCTGCTTTTTAAGAAATAAGTTTTGAAGGAACAGAAAAGCCAAAGAACATAAACTTTTCTTCAGGGCCGGCTCCAGGGTTTTGGCCACCCCAAGCAGCCAAAACCAAAAAAAAAAACCAAACAAAAAAAGCTGCGATCTGCGGCGGCAATTCGGAGGGAGGTCCTTCGCTCCCAGGCGGAGTGAGGGACCGTCCGCTGAATTGCCGCCGAATACCTGGACGTGCCGCCCCCTCCGGAGCTGCCGCCCCAAGCACCTGCTTGAGAAGCTGGTGCCTGGAGCTGGCCCTGCTTTTCATGCCCAGATAGTTTAACAATAACTTGAAGAGTTTAGTGACTACTTAGTGGGAAATACTTGGAGACTTGTATGTGTGTTTCCCTTAAACCAGAAATTAAACCCAGCTCTCCCATTTCGGGTCAGTGATATATTAATGTATGGGCTGGACAGGCCAAGGCTTAGGGCAACAGTAAATGTAACACCCAGCAGTCAAAGAAAGGAGAGAATTGGGATATGTAGATAATTTTTAACTTCAGTTTCATGCAGTCATGTTTCGCTGTTGCCCACTGAGTAGGTTTCTCTGATCATTGTGTGTGCGAAGGATTATTTTATAAAGTTCTTCCTGTTCATTAATTTAGCAGTTCTGTAGGCAGGTGGGTAGTGGGGATAAATATTTTGCTTTCTGTCCCTAGAAGTAGTGGAGTAAGGTAGAAACATTTTAGTTGTAGGCCAGGGTGAAACCACCACTGTTCCAGGTAAAAAGACCAACCAAACATTCAACCAAAGTGAATCTTTGATAGGAAAGGAAAAGTGCAGTAAATCAAACTCCTAATGACTCTGCCAAAACCCTCTAATGGGACTAGTAGTGGGATGCTTTCCCAAGACTCTAGGCATTGGGTCTGGTGCCCGTATATTTGATGATGGGGAAGCTAAAGTATCAAGCTGGCTTACTAAGCAACTAGCAGAGGCTGTGCTGCTTTCCAAGCCAACACATGCATATGAAGTCCCAGCAAGATGCCTAAAAAAATGGTTGGATATGCAAGGTTTGAGGATGTAAGTAATTGCATAGCACCAAGGGGGATGGGGAGGAGGGTCCCAGGTGATTCTACAGTACAACAAAGCCTATGCTGCTTGAGAAATGCATGTCCATCTCTCTTGGTTAAAGGATTGTGTGGCATTTTAAAATTACCTGAGTGTCGATAAGAATGCAAAATGTAGAGCTTGCAGAGAACTTAGGGCAGCAGAATAGCAAACCTGCTCTCCTTTCTCAAGGCAGCTGAGTCTTGATAGATGCATGATAAGGTTTTACAGAGGCGCTAAGCAATATGCAAGTTTGAGTGGTTAAGGGTGGGGAGAGCTGTAGATTTGCACAAATACACTTTTGTGTCCCAGAATAATTAAGTTTAAAAAAAAATCCAGTGTCATTCCACAAGGGTAAAGTCCCTACCTAAAGAGGTGGATCAGTGGCATGAATAGTGCACTGTAGGGGCTGGGGATTGTTTCCGTTACTTTGCTAGGCAAAGTGTAGGATTTCCAGGTTCCTTAGGAGGCCTGTGGGGCAGCAAGAACCAGGACTTCTGAGCAGCAAAAAGCCAATGAAAATAGTAAGGCGAATAGATTAATGAATAATGTGTCAAATATACAGCAACTTTCATATAGCTGCAGCCTGACGGTGCTTTCCTGACTAGTGAGCCCCTGTCAACAATTGACCTGTCAGAGGATTTTAAAGTAACCTTCTCCTTCTCTCTCTTTCAACAGTCTTTCTTCCCTTTCCCTCATCTTTCATCTCCTCTCTTCCACTATATCTTTCATTCTCTGAACAGTTGACCCCCTCCCTTTCAAACCCTCATGCCCCCTTCTAGTTCCACTATATCCTTTCTGAAATGCAGTCAGTGCTAACTGGTGGAGGGAGCTACTTTTTCTCTGAAATTCCCTCAGAGAAGCAGGCTCAGCAAGTGTACCCTCAGGGCCCCACATCCTATGCATGCTCTATGTTTGTCAGTTCTGTCCAGAGGAGAAGAAAACCCCACCCCACCCAACTTGTCATACCTCTAACAGCATGATCATAAGGGGAGATCATTAATGGCCAGATCCCTGAAAATTGTAACGCTGACCCTGTCATGAAAGGATAACCTTCCAGTAACATGGAGTTTCTTGGAAAATAGGCCAGAATCCTTTAGTTTATGCGGGGATATGTTACAGCCCCCACTTACTCTGATTGATGAGATTCCGTGTCCAGCCCTGTCTGGGACAATCCAAAGTTTAAGGCCCAGTTTCTCTATCTTGCGTCTATGATGTATCTAGAAGAAGGCTGGGATTTATCAAAGCATCCTAAGGGCATTAAGCCCTTTGAAGATCCCAGCCCGAAAAGTTAAGCTGAATTCCCTGGACATCTGCATTATGTACTCTGGTTTAATTAAAACATAGTAACTGCCATACATGCTGCCAGCCATCAGCTAACCTCTTCCACATAACTTTTTCTTGCTACAAATTACTAAAGTATTGGAGCAAATTTCTTTTCACCGTTCTGAATTCAAAGATCTGTCCTTATGTACATACATGTAATTACTGGAAAAGATTTTGGTTTTAGATTGCATTTGTAACTAGTGTATACTGATCTTATGGTCCTCTTGTACAGAGTCTTTTCTCTGTCAGAAAGACAAACAGAAGCAGAAAGTAATAGACCCATATGTTGGCATTGCTTTGTCCTGAACTGGGAATGATGACTGTTGTGTTAATGGAAATGTTTTGCTAACTGCATTGGTTTTTGTTTGGTTTTGTATTTTTCTTTAAAGAATGTACACAGACAATACAAATACTGCCATGTGTAAAGCTGGGAATGTTACTCTGTGGTGTTGGATTAATTTAGATGGAATATATGGGCCCCAAACGAGTCATCCATCCATCCATCCATCCATCCATCCATCCATCCATCTTTATACAGTTTAAACAAGGTTTGGTGTTTGGTATACAGACACTTCAGGCTGCCTAGTACCCTAGCAAACTCACCTATGTTTAACCTATTATTAAAGATACAGAAAAAGAAGGAAAAACCTTTACAGCATTTGAAATATAAAGTATTAAGTAAGGCTGTCATTTTAAAAACATCCCTTGTTCCTTTTCCCTTCAGCTGGAAAGAGCCTTTAGAAAGAAACCTCCCTTGTCTGACAGTCTCTTAGGGTATGTCTACACTATGAAATTAGGTCGAATTTATAGAAGCCGGTTTTATAGAAATCGGTTGTATACAGCCGATTGTGTGTCTCCCCACAAAAAATGCTCTAAGTGCATTAAGTTGGCGGACCGCGTCCACAGTACCGAGGCTAGCGTCGACTTCCGGAGTGTTGCACTGTGGGTAGCTATCCCACAGTTCCCGCAGTCTCCGCCGCCCATTGGAATTCTGGGTTGAGATCCCAATGCCTGAATGATGCAAAACAGTGTCGCGGGGGTTTCTGGGTACATGTCGTCAGGCACCTCCCCCTCCGTCAGAGCAATGGCAGACAATCGATTCGCGCCTTTTTACCTGGGTTACCTGTGCAGACAACATACCACGCCAAGCATGGAGCCCTCTCAGCTCAGCTCAGCTCACCGTCACCATATGTCCTCTGGGTGCCGGCAGACGTGGTACTGCATTGCTACACAGCAGCAACTAATTGTCTTTTGGCAGTAGACAGTGCAGTATGACTGGTAGCCTTCATCGGCAATCTGGGTGCTGGCAGACATGGGGCTGGCAGACGTGGGGCTGCATTGCACACTGCAGCAGCCCCTTGCCTTTTGGTAGAAGATGGTATATTACGATTGGTATCCGTCGTCATCGTACTGCAGTGGCTGTCAATCATGGGCACCTGGGCAGACATGCTCAGTCCTATCGAACTGTCTCGACGATGATGGCTATCAGTCTTAGTATGCTATTTTCTGCCAACCACCCAGTATTTTCTGCCAAGCACCCAGAAGATGCCGAGGGCTATCAGTCATGCTGCACCGTCGTCTGCCAGCTTAAGATGTAAAAAATAGATTTGTTCTGTATTAATTTGCTTCCCCCTCCCTCCGTGAAATCAACGGCCTGCTAAACCCAGGGTTTTGAGTTCAATCTTGGGGGGGGGGGGGCATTCTGTGTGACAGTTGTTGGTGTTTCTCCCCGATGCACAGCCACCTTTGTTGATTTTAATTCCCTGTACCTGTAAGCCATGTCTTTACTCGCCCCTCCCTCCCTCCATCCGTCAGATACTAGTTTCGCGCCTTTTTTCAGACCAGACACCATAGCACTGGGATCATGGAGCCCGCTCAAATCACCATGGCAACTATGAGCACTATGAACACCACGCGCATTGTCCTGGAGTATATGCAGAGCCAGGACATGCCAAAGCAAAACCAGGACCAGCCGAGGAGGCAATTGCAGTGCGACGACGAGAGTGATGAGGAAATTGACATGCACATAGACCTCTCACAAGGCACAGGCCCCAGCAATGTGCAAATCATGGTGTTACTGGTGCAGGTTCATGCCATGGAACGCCGATTCTGGGCCCGGGAAACAAGCACAGACTGGTGGGACCGCATCGTGTTGCAGGTCTGGGACGATTCCCAGTGGCTGCGAAACTTTCGCATGCGTAAGGGCACTTTCATGGAACTTTATGACTTGCTTTCCCCTGCCCTGAAGCGCCAGAATATCAGGATGAGAGCAGCCCTCACAGTTGAGAAGCGAGTGGCAATAGCCCTGTGGAAGCTTGCAATGCCAGACAGCTACCAGTCAGTCGGGAATCAATTTGGAGTGGGCAAATCTACTGTGGGGGCTGCTGTGATCCAAGTTGCCAGGGCAATCAAAGACCTGCTGATATCAAGGGTAGTGACTCTGGGAAACGTGCAGGCCATAGTGGATGGCTTTGCTGCAATGGGATTCCCAAACTGTGATGGGGCGATAGACGGAACCCATATCCCTATCTTGGCACCGGAGCACCAAGCTACCGAGTACATAAACCGCAAGGGGTACTTTTCAATGGTGCTGCAAGCCCTGGTGGATCACAAGGGACGTTTCACCAACATCAACGTGGGATGGCCGGGAAAGGTACATGATGCTCGCGTCTTCAGGCACTCTGGTCTGTTTCGAAAGCTGAAGGAAGGGACTTTCTTCCCGGACCAGAAAATACCCATTGGGGATGTTGAAATGCCTATTGTGATCCTTGGGGACCCAACCTACCCCTTAATGCCATGGCTCATGAAGCCGTACACAGGCAGCCTGGACAGTAGTCAGGACCTGTTCAACTACAGGCTGAGCAAGTGCCAAATGGTGGTGGAATGTGCATCTGGACGTTTAAAAGCGCGCTGGCGCAGCTTACTGACTCGCTCAGACCTCAGCGAAAAGAATATCCCCATTGTTATTGCTGCTTGCTGTGCGCTCCACAATATATCTTTGAGAGTAAGGGGGAGACATTTATGGCAGGGTGGGAGGTTGAGGCAAATCGCCTGGCCGCTGATTACGCGCAACCAGACACCAGGGCGGTTAGAAGAGTACAGCAGGGCACGGTGCGCATCAGAGAAGCTTTGAAAACGAGTTTTGTGACTGGCCAGGCTACGGTGTGAAACTTCTGTTTGTTTCTCCTTGATGAACCCTCCGCCCCCCCGCCAACCCAGTTCACTCTACTTCCGTGTAAACCAACCACCCCACCCTCCCCTCCCCCTTCGAGCACCACTTGCAGAGGCAATAAAGTTATTGTTACTTCACATTCATGCATTCTTTATTAATTCATCACACAACTAGGGGGATAATTGCCAAGGTAGCCCGGGATGGGTGCGGGAGGAGGGAAGGAAAAGGACACACTGCAGTTTAAAACTTTAACTCTTATTGAAGGCCAGCCTTCCGATGCTTGGGCAATCATCTGCGGTGGAGTGACTGGGTGGCCGGAGGCCCCCACACCGTGTTCTTGGGTGTCTGGGTGAGGAGGCTATGGAATTTGGGGAGGAGAGCTGTTGGTTACACAGAGGCTGTAGCGGCGGTCTCTGCTCCTGCTGCCTTTCCTGCAGCTCGACCATACACTGGAGCATATCAGTTTGATGCTCCAGCAGCCGGAGCATCGACTCTTGCCTTCTGTCTGCAAGCTGATGCCACCTATCATCTTCAGCCTGCCACTTGCTCTGTTCATCCTGCGATTCAGCCCGCCACCTCTCCTCTCGTTCATACTGTGCTTTTCTGTAGTCTGACATTGACTGCCTCCACGCATTCTGCTGTGCTCTTTCAGTGTGGAAGGACATCTGGAGCTCCGTGAATATATCATCCCAAATCCACCGTTTTCTCCTTCTTATCTTCACTAGCCTCTGTGAAGGAGAAACATTTGCAGCTGGTGGAGGAGAAGGGAGGGGAGGTTAAAAAAAGTCACATTTTAGAGAACAATGGGTACACTCTTTCACGTTAAATTTTGCTCTTCACATTACACAGCTCATGTGCTTTCGTTACAAGGTCACATTTTTCCTCTTATATTGAGGGCCTGCCGGTTTGCTGTGAGAGATCACTCACGCAGTGCCAGGCAACAGATTTCGGCTTGCAGGCAGCCATGGTAAGCCACAGTCTTTTGGGTTTTTTAACCTTCTTAACATGTGGGAATGGTTTCAAACAGTAGCGCCCTCATTTCCCATACCAAGGACCCGTTGGGTTGGCCATTTAAAATGGGTTTGCAATGTAAAAGGAGGGGTGCGGTTTCCAGGTTAACATGCAGCACAAACCCAACTAACCCCTCTCTCCCCCACACCCAATTATCAGGGATGATCGCTTCACCACTCCCCGCCCACCGCGTGGCTAACAGCGGGGAACATTTCTGTTCAGCAGAGCAGGAAGGGGCACTTCTGAATGTCCCCTTAATAAAATCACCCCATTTCAACCAGGTGACCGTGAATGATATCACTCTCCAGAGGATAACAAAGAGTGATAAGGAATGGATGTTGTCTGCATGCCAGCAAACACTGGGACCATACGCTGCCATGCTTTGTTATGCAATGATTCCAGACTACGGGCTACTGGCCTGGCGTGGTAAAGTGTCCTACCATGGCGGACGGGATAAGGCAGCCCTCCCCAGAAACCTTTTGCAAAGGCTTTGGGAGTACATGAAGGAGAGCTTTCTGGAGATGTCCCTGGAGGATTTCCGCTCCATCCCCATATACGTTAACAGACTTTTCCAGTAGCTGCACTGGCTGCGATTGCCAGGGCAAATTAATCATTAATCATTAAACATGCTTGCTTTTAAACCATGTGTAGTATTTACAAAGGTACACTCACCAGAGGTCCCCTGTGTGCCCTCAGGGTCTGGGAGCACACCTTGGGTGAGTTCGGGGGTTACTGGCTCCAGGTCCAGGGTGATAAACATATCCTGGCTGTTGGGGAAACCGGTTTCTCTGCTTCCTTGCTGCTGTGAGCTATCTACATTATCTTCATCCTCATCTTCCTCGTACCCCGAACACGCTTCCCTGTGTGTTTCTCCAGTGAAGGAGTCATAGCACACGGTTGGGGTAGTGGTGGCTGCACCCCCTAGCATGGCATGCAGCTCCGCGTAGAAGTGGCATGTTTGCGGCTCTGCCCCGGACCTTCCGTTTGCCCCTCTGGCTTTGTGGTAGGCTTGCCTTAGCTCCTCACGCGGCACTGCTGTGCGTCCCTGTTATGGCCTCTGTCCTTCATGGCCTTGGAGACCTTTTCTAATATTTTGCCATTTCGTTTACTGCTACAGAGTTCAGCTAGCACTGATTCATCTCCCCATATGGTGAGCAGATCCCATACTTCCCGTTCGATCCATGATGGAGCTCTTTTGCGATCCTGGGCCTCCATCATGGTTACCTGTGCTGATGAGCTCTGCATGGTCACCTGTGCTCTCCATGCTGGGCAAACAGGAAATGACATTCAAACGTTCGCGGGGCTTTTCCTGTCTACCTGGTCAGTGCATCTGAGTTGAGAGTGCTGTCCAGAGCAGTCACAATGAAGCACTGTGGGATAGCTCCCGGAGGCCAATAACGTTGAATTCCGTCCACACGACCCCAATTCCGACCCGCTAAGGCCGATTTTATCACTAATCCCCTCGTCGGAGGTGGAGTAAAGAAACCAGTTTAAAGGGCCCTTTAAGTCAAAAGAAAGGGCTTCGTCATGTGAACATGTCCAGGCTTAATTGGATTTAAGGCTGCTAAAGTCAACCTAAACTCATAGTGTAGACCAGACCTCAGATGGCATTAAAGACAGTAATAACTGTCTTTTGAGGCGGGGAAAGAGGAGAAGTTATCTGAGATGGGCTGGAGTTGTTATTTAAAGTCCAGTCCCATTTCCTAGAAGACAAAACAAGACAAACACACCCAAAAATGGGAGAGGAAAAATTAGCAAAGATAGAAAATACAGTTTCTGTCTTTGGTGTTGACTTTCACTTGCAACCTCGCTGCTGGAAACAAACAGGCACAGCGCACAACATATCAGCCCCTTTGAGACCTGGCAAACCTGTATTAGCATCAGGCTGTTTAGGACATTGGTTTTAGTTGCCTCTTCTTGGTCAAAGGCTCAGGCTACATCTACACTACGGGGCGGGGGGGGGGAGAGAGATCGATTTCAGATACGCAAATTCAGCTAAATTTGACGTATCTGATCCAACTTACCCTGCTGTGAGGACGGTGGCAAATCGACCGCCGCGGCCCCCCTGTCAACGGCGCTTACTCCTACCTGGGCTGGTGGAGTACACGCGTCGATTCGGGGATCGATTATCACGTCCCGACGAGATGCGATAAATCGATCCCCAAGAGATCGATTTTCTACCGCCGATCCGGGCGGGTAGTAAAGACTAGCCCTCACAGTGGTGTGCAGCAACAGTGACAGTGGTGAGCAGAGGCATCACTCACCCATCCCACGAGCCTGGGGGCAGGAGGTGAACCCACCTGAACACAGCCCTGGACTCTGGGACTTCGCTGCACCCCACTCACATTTGTCAGCTGAGGGCAGCGGAGTGAAAAGGGGAATGGTTTGTTAAATAGGCGTTTGTTTATTGGACTTTCACACCACAAGGTGGGAAGCTGAGACAAAAGTCTATTGCTCAAGACAATGTGGGGCCAGTGCTTACTTTTGGTTAGCATACTTTTGAGTAATTGTTGCTGTGTTTTCCCAGATTAATGCTGTATTTCATCTCCTCTTAATAAAGTTTTCTTTTTTATACTCAGACTCAGTGCTTGCAAGTGGGGAAGTATTACCTTCTAGGGGCTCCCGGGGTGGGTAGTATATTTTGTTTCCCAAGATTTCTGGATGGGGGCTCAAGCTGGTTCTGTTTTGTAATGTTAAGAGGAACCTCTAGATATTGAACCTGTCCTTTGTTGCTGCTGCCAATCCTGGCAGAAGGATTACATAGTTATGATCTCCCTTTTGTGAATCTCTGTCTTATTTTTAATCCAGCACTAACTTCTTTCTTTCCTTCGATCCGTACATATCAGCAGTTCCTGTTTCTCCCCATTACTCAGTCTGTGGGATCAATACAGGATGTTACAGGTTTTAGAGATACCAACATTCCTTGTACGCACATGTGTCACTCGCATGTCACCCTTGGGCCAGTAGCTGGACCTACCATAGCAGCTCCCAGAGTCCCATTCAGGTAACCTATTGTCCCTTGATGGAAGCAAACCAAGTGCAAAAAGGGTGCATCTCCCACTGGAGTTACAAGCAAGCCGTAAGGCTTATGGATCTTTCGCCCAATGAGATGTATCTTATTTTCATGAATCAGCCTCTTGTCCGAGGAGCAGCTTAGATGTGTGACATCAGCCTTTTGTGCTAGCTGCCCGGACCTCTAGCCAAGATCATTGGCTGCTCATTCTGCAATACATCACCCACGTGTTAGTTGGAAATGTTCTCCAAAGAGTTGAAATTCTGTGTGGGTGGAGGCCACGTGCTCACCTTAGTTGGAGAAGGGAGTATTATCATTCACCAGTATGTGATGTCCTTCTCAGTCCTCCTTGTCTGTAGGAGTGATGGCTGCAATGTTGGGTTTTAAGAGGGGAAATCAGGCAATCAGGTCCTATAGTGACGGCAAACAGGAAATCTCAAAACACCAAATAAGCACTTTTTTTTTTTTGGTCACAAATACAGCTCTTATTTTAGCCAAGGCCTGAGCTCAGGATCGATGACCCGTCTGTTCTTCTCTCTGTTTCCAGATTGGTGCTTCTCTGTTTGCCAGTAACATTGGCAGTGGGCACTTTGTGGGTTTGGCAGGCACAGGAGCGGCTGCAGGGATCGCCATTGCAGGATTTGAATGGAACGTAAGTGGTAGACATTTCAATAAAATTGTAACCTTGGGGGTATCCAAAGAGATCAGGTGAGCCCACATTGTCTAAAAATCCAATTCACTCTAATGCTGTCAGAGCCCTCACCCAGCGGCACCTGCCTCCCCCAGGGCTGGCGACTGGCAGAACCACCCACCACAAGAACACTTTGTGTCCATTCCCATTCCCCCAGTCTCTCCCCACTCCCACCTGCAGCCCAGTCAATGGGAGAAGAAAAGGCCATTACTATATTAGGAAACCAGTTTCCACAGAGGTGTTTCTTTCTCTCTCTCTCTCACTCAATATATTGGTGATTTCCTCCATTCTATCCTTGTCCTTTGATTGCTTTTCAAATACTTATAAACAACATCTCCAGCTATCAGGGGGAAAGGACAGCTTTTCTCATCTCATCTGTATCATGTTTGCTGAGAGCTTGCTTTGGGATTAGGGGGAAAGGAGTATTTTGCTTTCCTCCAGGCAGTGAGGGATTTAGGGTTGCCTTCACCCCCTACTTGCCCTCTCATTTCCCTCTCACTAAGGGACGGCAGCGAAGGAGTGCAGAGGCTTGCACCATCAGTGCTGGTCTGTTCTCAGTCTGCTGGGGGCAGACCCCTGTCCTAGAACCAAACACCTCACTTGATTAAAAGTACTACGACTACTGCCTGGAGTGTGGCACAAGAACCATAAAGGTTTGGGAAAGGATCTGGGGGAGAGAGTTGAGACGAAAGGTAACGTGTCCCCTCTCCTCAGTCAATTTTACCTGTAGCCCTCCATGGATATATGTGCGACCGGGAGGAGATACAGGAGTTGGGGAACAGCCCCTTTATGCTGTATTTCCCCTTTCAGGTCAGCCGGTCTGAAGGTGCAGTTTGCATCACGTTACCGCTGCCCTGAACAGCACTAGCTTCTCCACCATCAGTACTCCGTGGCGGGGAACTGGGGACATAGCCACTAGGAGGTCAGTTCCTGGCAGCATAGAGTCTGGAGCAGACTGCTGTTTACCTGGTGCTCCAGGAAGATCTGGTCATGAGAGAACTTTAATGAGCCAAGAGCCTTGGGATCTAGCTCTTTCCCTTGGATCCTCAGCCTCTGGAATAATAGTGGCCATGCCCCTGGCTGTTGCACTTCACAAAGGAGTTTATGCAACACCACAAAAGATCTTGGAGGTTTGGTGTTTCCCTGTAATCTGGTCTGAATCATCAAGGGAAGCATGTGGCCCTTAGGTTTATTTAGAATAGAAGTGTGCGGGGTATGAAATGAGCCCCATAGAGATTGCAACTTCTTTGTGCATGGGGGGAGTAGACGCTCGCTTAGAGACACGCACACGTTGGAATCAGTTAGTTTAAACTCTCGCTTTTTTTTATTTTCTGATGATGCTGAAACAAATCCAGGCTCCACACTAAGGTTACTTGGAACTTCATGACATCTAAAGGGATAGAACCGGGATCCTCTTTCAGGATCCTCTGCCATGTGAGCTAAAGAGCTCTCCATTAGTTGGTAGCAGTATGCAGCCTAAGACACACAGTTGAGAGGTTTTGATTAAGTCAAGTAGAGGACAGTGATGTACATGTTCACGCACGCACACAGAAGCCAGCTAGTTCGCTCATTACAATACGAACAACACAATGGAACTGATAAACCTGCTAATATACATGGAAAAATGCTGCTTTGGGATCCACGCTGATTCTGTTAGCAAGAGAGAGAACTGGACCCGATTCTGCTCTCACTTATACTGCCTTTGTGTCAGTGTCATTCCATTGATTTCAGTGGGGTTACTCTTGATGTACATGGATGGAAGTGAGAGCAGCATGGTGCCCAGTATCTCTGGCATGTCCTATGCTTGATCTATGAGCAGAACTTCAGAGAGGTGATAAAGAACTAGCGTGTGGATGAGAGATCTAGAGTGCAGTTCTGAGAGCAGAATTTAGCTCTATATTTGTTTTAATGTGCACAAGTCTGCATAAAACAAATCGCTAACCTTTAAGTAAGAAAAATGAATGTACAATCTACAATAAAATATCTGATGCACAGAATATACAGTATGTAGTATAGCAGAGCTACCATACTTTACAGTATATAGTCCCAAATATGAGAGTATTAATTGTCTTATAATGTATAAGAGCAGCTTATAACTACTCCCACTGCAGAAGGCAGGTCAGTGGGCTAGTCTGGTGGGTGACATGGGTATGGAAGTAAGCTCTGCTGTCAACACCTTGGAGAAGCAGAGCTAGTCACAAGTGAGACTTGTTCAGAACACACTTGGATTTGTTAGTGGAATGTTTCCTGGTGCCGGGGGCTGCCTGGAGACTGGATGAAAGGGCTAGTAAAGGGGGCTGAGGTGGCATCCCTAGACTTCCTTAACATTTCCCAGTGGTAGCAATGGTGAATCTGCCAACACAGAGAGGTTTCTGGGGGCTTCTGTTGTTTAAAACACCATGTTGTCTAGATCTGCTCTGGGCACGACTAATGAAACAGTGGTTTAAGCACCTGTGCCCAGGGTACACTAATGCTCTGGTAGTTGCTACTACTAGTGGAGCTGCAGTGGGACAGTGCAACCAAAGGAAATGTTAAGAGCAGTGTTAGACACACGACAAACATATTTCTCCTCGGACAGACATGGGAAAATGCTGAAGCAATGTTCTCTTTGATACTTCAATAAGTCTGCTGCAGTGAGGGGCTCTTCCTCAGGTGCTTCTATTGGACACCTGGGGTGAAATCCGAGTTCCAGTCAAGTCAAAGACAAAACTACCATTGACTTCAGTAAGGCCGGGACTTCACCCCTGGAGTTCCAACTGTAAAATGCCAGACAAATAGAAAGAATGAGGCCGGGGTGCCTGCACTGGCCACTGTTTTACTCACTGCAGCCAGATACGTGGCCTTGGAAAGTGCTGGTGACAGGACCAGAGGCTAATTCAGCTGTTCTTTCCTTGGTTACAGGCCCTGATAATTGTATTTGCTCTTGGCTGGTTGTTTGTACCCATCTACATCAGGGCTGGGGTAAGTACAAACACTAAGTTATTCCTTTTATTGTTCCCAGTTTTAATCTTTCTTTTTCAGACTGTTGTGTTTGTGGGTCTAGCATCATCACAAAACCATTCTCAGTGGGAGTAGAGACCTGAATGTGACAGGGACTCGATACAAGTTGTTTCTTTCTGTATTTAAACAAGGAGGTCTCTGTGGCTTTGAGATCCTGACATGAGGAGCATTTGACAGTGTCTTTCTGTGCTTCTTGGAGGCCATCTACATTTCTAGTACATTCATCAGTGTAGTATCTGGACGGAAGAGCCTCTGCCCCCTATGGTAGTTGTCTTTTGCTCATAGTGTGAATTCTTCTCCCTCTGCAGGTGGTGACGATGCCAGAGTATCTCAAGAAGCGCTTTGGTGGCCGACGGATTCAGATGTATCTGTCAGTCCTTTCTCTGCTCCTCTATATTTTCACCAAGATCTCGGTGAGTTAAGCTTTTCTAGTTCCTCTATTCTAAGTGAAGTTCCTATCTGTATTATTATTTTATGCTCACATAAAATCTCTCTACATGTGTAGTTCACTTCTCTCATTTGTTGCCTGGACTCTAGGTAGGTAAAAATCTGTTTCCATGTTGTCACTCTTCCATCTAGCAGTGCTGACCATCCAAATCAGCTCTACAGCTCTGTGTGTGTGTCTGTGCCTGTTGGCTTGTACAAGGGACTCTTTCTCTAGATGGTGGTTATGATTTAGCTTTCTTTTTCCGGGATTTTGTTTCCATGTGTGCTCCCCTCTGGAACAGGTCAGGCTGGCTGGAGCTTTGTACTATATACTGTATGCGCCATCTCAGGCGTCAGTGTCAGAAACTGAAGAGAAGGTCCCAAACTATCAGAATTTTAGTACCCGGTTCTCTGCCTTTGTCCCCCAAGGGCAACAATTGCTGCTGCTTACCCAGGAACATTCACCCACGCCATTTTCAGCATTTTGTTTTAGAGCCTTCTTTCTAAAGTCCCCCATTCTGACTCCTGGGCCAAATTCTCCTGCCCCAGAGTATGAGTAACTCTCTTTGGCTCTAGTGGGAGAAAAGGGGCCTTGGGCTTTCAAGGAATAGGTTTTTGTTCCCACTTTCCCACACATCCTTCCATCCGTATTCTCAGCTGAACTTGCAACCTGTTTGTACTAATGAAGCCAAAGTGAGAAAAGAGAGGAAGGCAGGTGGGGAAAAGAGAGATGGGGTTAGAAAGTAAAGGAGTTGGAAAGTGCAAGGAGAGGAAGGGAAGGAAGAGGAAAGAGCTTGTCTGTGGATTAGTTTGAGCTATGAAATGTGGCTATCAAGGACATTGCAGTGGCGAAGGACGTTGTGATTTTCTGCCTCCTTTTGAAATCGTGTTTCCAGCCAAGTCCACAGGTCAGGCAGACCTGGCTCTGTTGTTTTCCTGCAGTTGCCATGGAAGGTTACTCTTTGCTCTCTGCATAGGAGCTGAGTGATAATAGTCCAATGTAACCTAAAAGAGCTGGCCTTCTGCTCTCATTCTCACACTCTTACAATAATTGATTCTTACCAAGGTTACAAATTAAATAGGCTGGGTCTGTGGCAAACCCCCAAGTTGGCTTTTTGGCGTTTTCATTTCTGTAGCATTTATTTCTGTGAGGAGCTGGCAACATAACTGTTGTGTTTTATATGTAGCTGTAATTGGAAATGTTGCATCCATTTAATTGGGCCTGGTTTTGTGAGCACATAGGTCTAGGGCTCCAAGCATCTCTTGCCTATGAAGCTGTTGGCTTTATTTTGTAAAGCTTTATGGGACTTATGTTAAGAGAAGATGATAAAGAATTACTAGTAGGTAGATTATTATATTGCTTATAGATAAGGCTAAGTTTTTGTCACGGATATTTTTAGTAAAAGTCATGGACAGATCACGGGCAATAAACAAAAATTCACGGCAGCCCGTGACCTGTCCCTGACTTTCACTAAAAATATCCCTGACAAAAGGGGTAGGCGGGTTCAGCACCCACTGTTGCTGGGGCTTCCGGGTCCCCCACCTCTGCGGTAGGCGGGCGCTCAGGGGTCTCCCTGCCTGTGGGGCTGGGCTGCTGCAGGGTCCCCTCGCCCCCCAGGGCAAATGGGAACTGCAGGGTCCCCCAGCCAGTGGCCATGGCTGGGCAGTTGCAGGGGGTTCCTGCCCACCTCCACTGGGCAGCTACAGGGTCCCGCCACCGCTGGGCACCTGCAGGCCCCCCCCGCCACGGCTGGGGTGCAGCAGGGTCCGCCAGCTGTCCAGCCAGCAGGCAACGGGGGCTCCCCGCAGCTGTCCAGCTGTGGCAGGGGGACCCTGCAGTTGCTCAGCCATGGCAGGCAGCAGGGACGCTCTGCAGCTGCTCAGCTGACGCATCTGGGCATCTGCAGGGTCCCTGCACCAGGGCGGGGGCTGGGAGCTGGGGGGGAGGGGCATGCTGGGAACTCCAGCCCTGGGGCAGAAAATGTCACGGAGGTCAATGGAAGTCACGGATTCCATGACTTCCGTGATCTCCGTGACATAATCGTAGCCTTACATAGAGTGAAAATATGGTTGTGTGTGACCTAGTTTCATAACCTATTTTTAAAGTTGTTTTTTAGTCCTGTGATTCTCTAACGAAGTTGTAACTGAAATGAAAAGAAAGGGCTTATACAATGGAAATGTACGAGGAGCCATGATTCACATTGTGATATTAACATATGATTGGACAATGTATAAGACATTCCAAACCACAAAGGACAAAATGAAATGACTGGTTAAAAACATGTTGTTAAGCAGGTTAAAACTGAAATGTAGGGTCTGATGGAATATGACATTTGTCTTTGATTGGATAATCATAGTTACAAAACTAAACACTGTGAAGAAAGAACCAAGAAGAAATAACAGATAGAATTGTAAAATAAATTGGACCAGTGGCGCTGACAGACACTGGACCCTGGATTAGTGAGTTTCCTCTCTGTATTGTGCTGATTAATCCTAGATGTTTAATCTTTGATTAATAAACCAACTGATCTTATTATTTGATGTCTCATTTAATTAATGATCAAACACAAGCCATTATTACAATTTGGAACCCCAGATATTGCACATCAGTTGTTGTATCAGTTTGGGCCAGTTAAGGCAGGGTTGTGGCCTAATTATCCTGAGGTCCCTTCCAACCCTGATATTCTATGATTCTATGAAAGCAGTAGCAGTGCAGAAATTTTAACTCTAACTGCTCACAGGCCTAAGTGCATTTTGAAACACACTCAGGATGCCTGTCAGCAGGGCACCTTCTGGGGGCAGGAGATTAATTAATTAATAAGATATAATACATTACTGATAACGAAACACCAAAACTGCGACACCTCACAACACTGAAGCATAAAGAAAGAAATATCAGCTGACAGGTCACTACTTCTTTATAAAGGACTGCATATTTCAGAACATGGGGGTGGTTCACTTGCGTTAGATACAAATTATGTAGCTGACCCCTGGATTTATGTGTGTGAGAGAGATTTCCAGACTGAAATGGACTGGAAAGGTAAAGATTAAGACATAAAAGTTACAGCCATGGACTATCTACTGATGGCATGTATGGCTCAGTTGTAAAGTTTAGAAGATGAGGGAACAGAATAAGAAATTGAAACATCAGATGGAAAAGCAACCTTAATATGTCCCTAGTTCATACCTTGGAAAAGCCTAAAAAAGAAGTGCAAACATGAGAGGGAGGAGGTGAGGGAGAGAAAAGAGAGAAGCAGGGGTTACTGTGGCAGGCAGAGGACCTTAAAAGTGCCTACAGAGTGGTTGAAGAACAGCTCACCACAGCATATCAAGGCACTCTGGTTGATCCTAATAAGTGTAGGCCAGAACAAGAGGGTCCACAAGAATAGCTTTGGGTATTAAGAGGGCAAATGGCAGCAGCTAGTCTTGGGGGTTACCCCTCTGAACCTCCTTATCTGGGTCTGCCTGAGAAGGATGACTGGGAAGTTTATTACCAGGAATGTGATTTGGAATGTGATGGCTGGCTCAGGGTTACACAACTTTTGGGAAAGCCCTAAGTTAGCGTTGTTTGTGGCAGCTGGTGGAGGTAAGAAAAAGAAGGAACAGAAAACAGGTTCTCCGGGAGGAAGGCTAATATCAGGGCTGCTACCTGCTACCACCAGAAGACCTGGAAGAGCAGGGTCTTGTCAGGGGAATTTGGGTACCAGTCCAGAGGAAAGCTTAGATGAGAAGGAAAGTTCAGATGGAGAAGGAAATACAACTAATGTCCCCTGACCAATATAGAAGCATTAATCTTTGTAGACCAGTTTATTGGAATATGAACGCAGTTGATTTCATCATTCTGCTTGCTAGGAGGGTTAAAATAACAGACAGGGTTGTATCATTTTAATCAGGGAGATTTTAATTAATGTGTTACAAATGACTGTTGATAAAGATGCTTAGAATGCTCTCCCCAAAGTCTATAGATTAGGGAGAATGGTGTTTAACAACACTGTGAATATTCTCCAGCCGGGACTAATTGGAATAACACCCGTAACAATATTAATCAGTCTCTGGGAGAGCATCCCATGAACTACCATGAATGGTTATCCTCTGTATGGGAATTAAATAGGGTGGTTCATAATTGGCAGACCGACACCCTGTATGCAAATCTTTTAATTAATAATTCCGTTTTGGGAATTTAGAATTTGGGGGAGTTGGTAGCTTCCAAGGGGGCTGGCTTTTGATGAAGTTCTCAGTTTAATGATCAAAGCACATCAGGGCATTGTGGCTGCCAAGGCTGAAGCTGAAATAAAGTGCAAGGTCACTATGACACGCAGTGCAGTTCATATTTGTATCTCCGCAGTATCACTTTTACATGTGATTGTTGGGGTTTTGCCCAATGTGTAATATTCTATGTTCCATAGTTTCTCTGCTGCAGAGGTTCCCTTCCTTTTTTGGGCACAGTTCCTCCCCTGTGTGATGCACTAGCAATGGGCTCCCCTTTTTCCATGTTCCCTTGCAGAATTTGCTGCCGTCTCTCCTTTTTCTTGCTCATTTTCTGCCTCTTTTCTCTTTTGTTTCTGTTTTGTGTATTTTTTGTTGTCATCCCCCCCATCTTGTTTTGTGGCTCTGTTCCACTGCTCCCTAGGAAACTCCAGGCTGTCAGAGTTGACTCCATGGGGCTCCCATAACCAAGATGAATTCTGCAGTAGCAGAATAGAGAAGCTTAAATCAGTCAGCTGCTGCATGAGCCTACAGCGCTGTGTGAGCTGTTGCCATGGTAGCTTTCAGGTAGCTGAAAATGGCTGGCTCTGGCTTTTTTGCCGCGCCAGGCAAAAAAGTCTCCCCACGCCCCCCGGCGGGGAGCGCGACAGGGGAGGGCGCCGAGCCCGGCCGGGGTCCCACTCTCCCCGACCAGCCGGAGCGCTGGGAGGAGGGCGGTGAGCCCGACCACGGGCGCGCTCTCCCCGACTGGCCGGAGCGCCGGGGGGAGGGCGGCGAGCCCGGTCGCAGCCCCGCTCTCCCCGGCCGGCCGGAGTGCCGGGGGGAGGGCGGCGAGCCCAGTCGCGGCCCCGCTCTCCCCGGCCGGATCGCCGCCCCCCTCCAGATGCCGCCCCAAGCACGTGCTTGGTAGGCTGGTGCCTGGAGCCGGCCCTGGCTGAAAATCACTAGTGCTTCTTCCATTGCTGTCACCAGTGGAGCTGTACCCATGGTAGAAATGGTGGGCAATTTTAAGAAAATCATCTAGGCAAGGCATTGGTGACCAGTAACTGATTAAATTAAGATTAGGTATCTTTGGAAACAAGTACCTGGATGCTCCCCCATAATCTGAAGGAATTAAAAACCTTCTGAATGCATTACAAGTGTTCCTTGGAATTCTTTAGCTGTAATGGTAGTTGTAAAAGGACACTCTTATCATTAATAGTTTTGCCATGTGCTTCCTGAATGATATGTGAATAGCTCTGGAGTGATTTTTTTGCATGGAGAAGGTTTAGTACATTCAGAGATATGATAACGTTTTAATTGTATCCATAACAAGGAAACATTAGCAGTAAATAATGTAACTGCGAGGCAGAAGAGGTGAACTCGGAAGGTGATTCAGTAAATCCAAGGAGTTCACGTATTGCTCAGGATGTTAAATAATTAACTATGTTTCCTTGCGGGATCGTTTTATGACCAGTAATATTTGTGGCCATGCAAACTAAGATAATACTAAAAATAAATGAACCTCAAGCTTTGGGGCATAAACTGATCAGCTGTGAGGGTCAGGAATGAATCCTCTCCCATAAAAAGCAGCATAGGTTCACAGTTAGCCTGTGGGATTAAGCTTTATGAATTCCTGCATCTTAACCCAGCCCCAGCCTCCATGGCTGCAGATGGCAAAGGCAGAGGCGGAATTTGTTGGTGGGACCGTGCATGTGTTTCACACCCTGTGTGGTGCACAGCTCAGCTGCACACAGGGTCGGCTCTGGCTTTTTCGCCGCCGCAGGCAAAAAAGGCTCCCACCGCCCCCCGCCCTCCGGCGGGGAGCGCAGCAGTGGAGGGCGCCGAGCCCAGCCGGGGCCCCCCTCTCCCCGACCGGCCAGAGCGCCAGGAGGAGGGCGGAGAGCCCGGCCACAGCCCCGCTCTCCCCAGCCAGCCGGAGCGCCGGGAGGAGGGCGGAGAGCCCGGCCAGGGCCCCGCTCTCCCCGACCGGCTGGAGCGCCGGGAGGAGGGCGGAGATCCTGGCAGGGCCCTGCTTTCCCTGGCCGGCCGGAGCGCAGTGTGGAGGGTGGCGAGCCAGGTCATGGCCCTGCTCTCGGGCCGGAGCGCCGCTCCTCTCCAGGTGCCGCCCCAAGCACATGCTTGGTAGGCTGGTGCCTGGAGCCGGATTTGGCTCCACAATGGCTCTGCATGTGAGCATGCAGTGGCTGGTGGTGGGAGCAGGGCTGGAGGATCTGCAGTTGCACAGGTCTCCTCCTTGTCCTGTAGGCAGGAGGGGTGAAGGGGGGGTTGAGGTGGTGACAGTCTCAAGGAGAAGTTTCCTCAGTGGCCTGGGGGAGAGGTTTTCTTCCTCCAGCATCTGCCCAGCTACTCAGGCTGAGTGCTGTGGAATGGATTTGCCCCTGAATATTTTTGTTTTAGTTTCCCTGTTTGTAAAATGCAGAGGATGATACTCAGTTGCCAGGCTGACTGGGGAGTCATGAGGATATGTTACTTACTGACTGTAAAGCACTTTAAAGGTAATGTGTGCTAAGTAGTGTTGTTATGTACAGCATGGCACAGTTAGCCAGATGCATGACTTATATCACCGCTCTCCTTGTGGCAGAATACCTGACTAGATGGCACTCCCTGTGTTCCTTGAATAAATGTTTGCCCTAAAATCTAGTAGAGCTGAGGACTAAGCAGCCCTCTTAAGCCTTGTCTGCCCTGGGATTTTAGGATCAGATTTTCAAAAGCACCTAAGTGATTTAGGAGCACAAATTCAATGACATGACTTTCAATGGCACATCTGCTCCTAAGGCATGTAGGCACTTTGGAAAATCCACCCCCCCTCCCCTTAGCACTGGTGCAGCATGCTGCACTGTTGCAAACCCCTAATAGAGATATGAATTACACTGATGAGTCATGAATTTGTTGGGAATTGGTTACCCTGATTTCAAATTATGTCTACTTTAGGGGTTTGCATTGGTGCAGATGTGTTGGTAACTAAAATCCCAGGCCGTATTCACAAAGTTGCAAAATCCATGTCATTACAAGACCTAATTGTTTCTCCAGCTGACCAGTTGAATGCTAATTACTTTGACAGATATTCATGGAATTTGGGTAAAATAAGGTGTCATCTTTGATTCGTGTTTGTCCTCGACTAGGCAGACCAGTCATACCAAGCATCTGTGTTGCACTGTAAAGGTGAGGCTCGAAGAATAGCGTTGACATAAATAAAGACAAAAGAGTTATTAAACAAAACTCTTCCTGGATATAATGCAAAGGTTATCAAAAGACTTGGATGGTCTGGGATTTAAGAACTTTGTTGAACTGTTTTCGCATACATAAAGTCATAGGCCTGAAGAGGTGGGTAGCCAGATTTGGCTAGGATGGATCACTGACAGATTTCTGGAAACCATTGTAAAAACTGCAGAAACAAAGAAGTGAACTTCAAAAATCCACTGACAGTTAAAATAAAGCAGGTCTGGGCAACCAAGGAGACAAGATCTGTCTTTATTTTGCATGTGCTTTTATTCTTTTTTGCAGTGCAGTGCTTGGGGGAATGGGGGGAAAGAGATGATATCAATAGAGATGATATCTTAAGCATTCCCTAAATGGTCTTTCCTTTTATTAGGCAGATATGTTCTCTGGAGCTATATTTATCCAAATGGCCATGGGGCTAAATCTTTATTTGGCAATAATCATACTGCTGGCTGTTACTGGTCTTTACACGATCACAGGTGAGTTTGTGGAACAGATAGCTAAATTAAAAACAAGTTAAAAGGGGATCCAGAAAGATGAAAAGGGGAGTGGGGTGTAAGTGGGAAGAAATGAGAGCACGAAAGGGGAGAGGTGTATGTGCATGAGAGAGAGAAGGGGACAAGGAGAGGTGATTCCCACTAAGGCATTAGCAGAGGGGCTCACACATTTTTCTGGCCTTTCTTTGCCTTTAGGTGGCCTTGCTGCTGTGATTTACACAGACACTTTACAGACCATCATCATGCTGGTGGGATCCTTTATTCTCACAGGATTTGGTAAGTAAATCTGATGAACGAGAGCTGGAATGATCAGCTACAGCCCCCAGTGTCCTGTGGAAGTGGATCCAGCACTGTGGAGTCCTGACAGGTTAACAGCTGAGGCGCTCCAATTGCTTCATGTATTTGCTGGGGAAAAGGGGAGAGCCGCATTGCTAAGCCCTCCTGTCATCCTGACCATTGCTCCTTCAACACATGCGGGAATATTAAAGTAGGACCAAGGTTCTGAGCTTGTGGTCCATGGACGTCTGGTGCTAAGTGGGAAGCCGGTTGGACATACAGTATGGCTGTGCCTTGTTTCCAGCTGCTAAATTGCATGATGAAAGCTCAAATACATTAAATATTTATGCAAGTTCTGTAGTTACCATAGGGATGACATTGAGAGTGGCAGAGGAGGTGGGCCATGTGATTGTGAATAAGAGGTTGGGTATCCACAAGATCACTAAAATGCAGTCCACCTGTGAAACAAAACCCTGTATTTAGGGGTCAGCCTACATAATTAATCAAGAGGAAGTAGTAAAGGCAGGGAGCCCTGTGAGGCTGTAATTTCCTGTCCCTTACATTGTAGTTTCTTACTGCTTGGTCTTCCTCTTCGTAAGCTTTTCAGTTAAATGAAGTTGTCCCCCTACTTCACAATAAACATTTTGGATTGACTTCATCTGGTGGACTCTGCCTCTGGTCCTCACCTGGGTCAGGCAGCCTGGAGATATTATACCTACATTATACTTTCTGGCCAGGTGTAAGCAGGCATCTGGGGCATGGGAAGGACAGTGGAGTATAAAGGAATCTTTAGAAGGAAAGTCACTGTGGCTCCTTGCTTTTGCGAGTGTTCATAGCACATATTTTGATGTCTTCTGACAATGTTGATATCTGTTGGGCAGGTTTGTCACACTGATAGCATGGAGTTTTCTCCTGGGACTCTTCCATTCCATCAGGAATTTCAAGCATCTTTGTTGTTTTTCAGCATTTGCCAAAGTAGGAGGATATGAGGCCTTTATGGAGAAATATATGAATGCAATTCCAGGAAACACCTCATATGGAAACGTTAACATTGACCCAAAATGCTACACCCCTCGGGCAGATTCTTTCCACATCTTCCGAGACCCAATCACTGGAGACCTGCCATGGCCGGGGCTTACCTTTGGCTTGAGCATCCTTGCTTTGTGGTACTGGTGCACAGATCAGGTAGTGTAAAGGCAACAACTGGAAATTCAGAGCATTCTAAAATCTGCAGTGTAGTTGGACTGATCTCTCTCCCTCCCCACCCCCCATGCCTTTATCTCCTTAGGGCAAGGTGATTTTTCTCTGTAGCTTTTAAATGCTCAGCCCTTTCTATGTTAAGTCAGTGGGGTGTGTGTATTCCTTTATTACCCTTTGCATGCCATGCTGAGCAGATGCCTTGTGTGTGATACTTTGCTCCCTTTCTTGTGACCTGTTAAATGAACATTGAGGATCTAGTTTTCAAATGTGGGCATCTTAATAGGACATCGACATAAATATAATGACCTTTATCAATTTGGGTATAGACCTGGCTTCCCATCCAGCTGTACTAGATGTATCTTGTATGTGTGCTGCTGGAATCTCCTTGCATAAAAAATGCTGGGCCGATGGTCTGTGTATGTCAGTCCCGCCGTGCCAGGCTGGGGGCTGTCCATCTCTTTCCTTTTTCCTTTCCTTTTTCCTTTCCTTTCCTTTCCTTCTCCATAGGTCAACAGTCCTTCCAGTTTCCAAAAATTATCAAACTGGTATGTTTCAGAAGGAGAATGTACTATTGTAATGGTGCAGTATTGCATACCATGTATTCTTCCAGCCCCCAGCTGGTGATCAGATTGAAAGCCTTTATAATTTGTATCCTAGCTAGTGTAACTGTGTCTGCTGTTCTTATTCATTTAAACGTCTAATCCCTTTTGAATCTTCCTAAGCTACTTGGTTCAATAATATCCAGTGGCAGGGAGTCTCTCAGGTTAAATGTACACTGGACAAAAGTGTTTCCTTTTATCCATTTAGACTTGTTCTAAGGCCTTCAAGTGCCCTTTTGTTTTTCTAATTATGGGAAAGGGCAAATTGGAACACAGTTTAAAGAGTCTCATTGGTGCCTTGGTGTGCCCGGCATCGTGTGTGGGTGACAAAGCTGGAGTCATTCACATCTACTGTCTCATTGACAGGTTATTGTTCAGCGATGTCTCTCAGCCAAGAACATGTCCCATGTGAAGGCCGGCTGTGTCATGTGTGGGTACCTGAAGCTGCTGCCCATGTTTGTGATGGTGATGCCTGGGATGATCAGTCGAATTCTGTACACAGGTAAGACCTAGTACTGTAGCCCCCTCATTCTCTTCTCACTCCTCTTCCAGCCCCACTCAGTTTTCTCTTCACTGTTCCTCCCCTCCACTCCTTCAGCTCCTCTCCTCACTCAGACCCCCAAAAGACATGCACACACCAGCTGCTCCCACAAAATAAGAAGCTACTGCTCTTTCTTCGTCCGCTGCTCAGGGCTCCACTGTCCCTGGTGCAGAACAGGAGTCGCAGAGTCTGTCTCTTTCCTGCCCTCTTTGTTGGTAGCATTCCTGCTCTACCTGAGCGGGTGAGAAACCCTCCTGTCTGTGACTGACAGACTTCACAGGGCAGAGGGAGGGGTGCCTGGATCCCAGAGAGGAGTGTTCCCAGCTCATGGAAATGCCTGTGATTTGCATGCTGCCTGAGCTCAGTGTGAGCACAGTACCAGTTGGTTTTTTCCCTCTCCACTGAGCTGTGTGTACAACAACAGAGGAGAGCAGGTGGTCTGAGCAGGGAGGGCCTTTCAGAGCACACACTTACTTTGCCCTGGCCCCTGAGCCCCGATTTTGTAATCCTCACATTATTCAGTCCCGACTTCCTGTGCAATTCTGCGGATGCAGTTTTGGTGGCTTGACCTCAGCACCGTCACTATTCCCCAGCTAGGAAAGAAGTGATGCAGGAATGGAATTCCTTCCCACAGCTCCAGAGCCAAGGGGATATCAGGCAAATAAATCCAGTGGTTTAGCATGGAGATGGGTTTGGGAAGTTCTCTTGATTTTTGGGTAACTTGCTGCTATGACCCCAGGTAACCCTGTCTTGTTATCTTTTTCTCAGATATGGTGGCTTGTGTCGTGCCCTCAGAATGTGAGAAATACTGTGGCACCAAAGTTGGCTGTTCAAACGTTGCTTATCCAAAAATGGTGGTGGACCTTATGCCGAATGGTAAGATGCTGGTTGTGATAGTGTTTTTGTGGGAAAGACATGGATGACAGATTAATAGAAGTTGGGTGTTGTGGGGGAGAGATTCCCAGAGCTGGAATTCGGCTACCAGAACTAGGGGCCTGCATTCTCATTTAGTCGATTTTACATCATTAAAGTACTACACCACTTCCTTGAGTTATCAGGGCTCAGCTATTGTAGGCCCTAGATCTTTCCAATATACACAGTATATTCCTATACATGCCATGCATTATGTCATAGATGCCAGATGGTTACAGACTAGCCGTGACAATCTTGCTTATTTGCAAACCTGAGCCAATAAGACGCTGCTGGCGTTGGCCTTGTGAGGGGGTAAATCTGGCCTACAGTTACCGGCTACTAAGAAGCTGCCTCTGCCAGGATCTCTGGGGATGTACTTGCAGTTCCTCTGCTAACCTCACTGGGCTGGGAAGAGAAAGTACAGCCCTCCTGGTGCACAGCCATTGGTACATGAAAAGGCCTATTCAATTTTGCAGAACAATGCACCTCTGGAGGGAGATAGGCATACATACAAGGAAAAACAAGAAACTTCTGCAGACAAGTATAGGCCTTCATGTTATGCCTGTGGTTTGCAAATGGACCACTAAGAAGGGATGGGTTTGTGCAGACTTAGGAGGGCTGCTTCTCAGCTGTCTGAATTAGGATAAGCTACTTGAGGGAGGCTGCTTGTGCAGGACTCAGCCTGAGGTCTGTTTTCCTCACTTCTCACTGGCAACAGTCTCTCACTGTAGAAAAGTCGCATCATTCCTGGAAGAGGAGCTGGGAGAGCCAAGCCCCATACACATGGGGCCTCTGCTTTACCGGGGCCTCTGAGTTTGGCAGATTTTAGAAGGGTACAGCAGGGAACATTTGAGAACTCAGTGCATGCTGAGAAGACTGCCCCTCCCTGGGAAGAGACTGCTAGACAGTGCTGCAGCTGGGTTTGGCCTCAGACCGTTAAGGAGAAGGGTTACAAGAGAAGTGAGCTGGAGAAGTAGCCTGCTAGACGCAGGGATGTGAGCACAGAAGGCAAAGGGAAAGATGGCCAGGGAAACATGAGAGTGGGAAGGTCTGTACAGAGAAGGGACAGACAGTTGCCCTGACAAAAGATAGCACCTCAAGTTAAATTCAATAAAAGGCAGCAGGGCTTTGTGAAGGGTGGAGGATATGTAACGCCAAGATGAAAAGCGTGGCTTTCAATGAGATCCAAAGCAGCTTAGACCTATAAACTGAAGCAGCAGCTGTCACCCATCAGCAGCTCAGTGGGAACCTGCCATTTCTCTCCGATAGGAGGAAATGATCATCCATTGCATCCGAGCCTCGTTTGTGAGCTAGGGTCAAAAAGGTCGAGTGGTCACAAGGGGCCACTGACTTTAAGATCTAAATCTAGAATAAATTTTTAAAGTTTACCCTGATGTAACTGCAAGCTGAGTTTAGATCAGGGACTGAGAATTGAGATCACTGACATTTCCCTATTAGGTAGACCTCTGATTATCAATGGCTGGGTTTCTTACCGCTTCTCTTGATTGGTTTTGCTATGCCCTTGTGGAGTCCTCTCCTGTAATGCTGGTATCTTCCCTTGAGTATCATAATGCTGTTCGATCATGTACCCTCTAGGGGCAATTCCTGGGCAGTGTTCTTTCTCTCCCACTGTTAGCCACCTATTTATAAACATCAATCTGGACTCCCAGAGTCCAATCAGGCAGTATAAACGACAAGAGTGTACATTTCTGGGAGTGTCTCTTACCCCTGACATTGCAAACAAGGATCTCCTATCCGAGTAAATACACACAGGCATTATCCATCTCCTAACAGCCCAGCCTGGGTATGATGTGGTATTGTAAATGTTGTGCTTCCTGACCTAAAAGGCACCATTACCTTCCATCTGCAGTAGGGTACCATGAAGTTGTCATAAGCTGGGCATGCTTCATTTACTAACAGATAGCTGGGTTGGGGGAGGTCAGACCATGCAGTCAAAGAGATGTCACTTATGGGAGCTTTCCCAGTGACTGACCCTCCCCAGCTCAGGTGGTGTCTCTCTCTGTGTTTCAGGTTTGCGAGGTCTGATGTTGTCAGTCATGTTGGCCTCTCTCATGAGCTCCCTGACTTCCATTTTTAATAGTGCTAGCACTCTGTTCACCATGGACATCTACACCAAAATACGATCCCGGGCAACTGAGAGAGAGCTCATGCTGGCTGGAAGGTAAGTGGTACTGCGCTCCTTCCCAGCATTAGGAACCTAATGAAATATTGGAGCCATCACAGACTGCACCCTTCCAAGTTCATCTTTAAGTGCCTTGATGAACAACCTTTCACTGAATGCATATGATGCAGCAGTGACCTCTTGTGGCTTGACTGCTTAATCTCATGTGTCTTTCTCGATATTCAATGGGGTAGTTTCCAGGCCATGTTTCTTATTTAAAGATTAATCTGAGGTGTCTATTCCCTACAGATATTCCAGGGGATCTATTTAAATTTCATTCCAAGATGACAGTTAGACAAAGCTACAGCATCAGTAATATTCACTAGCTATGCGCTGATTTCTCTTTTATTCATCTCTCTCTGCTGTTTTATTGATTGCTGTGTTTATTTGTGACTTATTGATTTATTGTTTGGGAGCAGAGTTCTCATTTTGAGTTGACTGAGAGCTGATGGATCGGGTGAGATTTCATTGCCGGTTGGTCTTTTTCCCCAGTGCTGATGGTTGATTACTGTTATTTTTGCTCCTGTTTTAATGCTGGTTGAATAACACAATGACTTGTTAAATTGTTGATTGGTTCATTGTGATTTCTGTATTTCTGATTGATGTTTATAAATAGGTGGCTAACAGATTTTTTTATTGGCTGTATTTGCAGGTTATTTATTTTAGCTTTAATTGGTATCAGCATTGCTTGGATTCCTGTGGTGCAGTCAGCTCAGAGCGGGCAGCTCTTTGATTATATACAGTCTATCACCAGCTACCTGGGGCCACCCATTGCTGCTGTCTTCCTGCTTGCTATCTTCTGTAAGAGGGTCAATGAGGAGGTGAGTACAGGCTAGGAGAAGAGCTCTGTGTGCGCAGAAGTTCACAAAAGACATTCATCTGTGCACTGGGACAACTGCCCTTTCTTAGTTTCAATGCATTTGATTCTCATTTTCTTTGAGGCTATTCCTGCTACAGGCCAGTGCCTGAGGTTCCAAAGCAGAATGCTTGAGGGGCTCTTAGCTCAGTTGAGGAATCCTCATACTCCCCTTCCACCACATACATGTAAATGTGCATGGACTTCATTGGACTTTATTGGCTCCTAGACAACTGTGAAGCTGGAACCACCTACTGTTTCACTGTGACTTGTGCTGAAGGGATGATTTCTGGGAAATAGTGCTTTAATGCAACCTTCTAGGTTCTCCGTGGGTTCTGTAGGCTTCAACAAGGAAGGGGAAAGTCCTGTGGTTAAGCTGCTGGACTGGAACTCACGAGATCTGGGTTCTATTCCCAGCTGTGCCACAGACTCCCTGTGAGAACTTAGGCAGGTCACTGCCGGCTTGAATTTCAGAGGTGCTGAGCACTCAGAACAACTCCCTCAGAAGTCAGTGGGAACTGTGCGCTCAGCACCTCTGAAAATCACTCCAATAATAGCTCTGTAGCTCGATTTCCCCACTTGTAATGCTGAGGATAATACTTGCCTGTGGTCCCCATGAGGATAAATTCATTCATGTTGGTGAGATGCACAGATGTGATGGTGAGGAAAGCCAATAGATAAACAATATAACACTGTTTCCAGGTGGGATTGGCGCTTTCTAGTTACTTTGACTCCTTTCTAACACTACTCTTTCTCTGGACATTGGTGAATATACTACTAGTGCTTAGATACTTCCTAATCAGGGATGTTCCATTTCTAGTCACTGCTTGGTGAACCTCATGGTTAATGGCTCGGATCCTGAAGTCCTTATTCAGGGAAGTCTTCCACTGATTTCAGTTGGAATTTTGCCTGAGTAAGAGTGGATTAAGAACTAGTAAGACTCTCAGCATTTGGTCAAAAGCTCAGTCTTAATTAGAATAAATACTGGGAACAAATAAAAGTCACAGAGATTTGAAGCACTGCCTGGATCATGGACCAATATTTATTTAGTATCCAAGATTAGACTTTTCTGAAAAGTTCTTATTTTGATGATAAATTGAGGTTCTCATCTTGTCTTATTCCAATACTTTTTTGTGATATTTGTTTTCTGACCATTTAATAATAAATTTGTTCTAACTAGAAAGTTTCCAGCAGGATTTATAATTCTGTACCACTGTCATTAGTTGTATCCTTTTTAGCATATAGGCCAAATTTACTGCTGGTGTAAGTGGGTGCAATTGCATTAAAGTCAATAGGGCTGCACCTGTTTACTTCAGAAGTGAATTTGGCTCTGTATATTTTGTTTATATTTACGATATTCAGAATAGAGAGCGACAGACAGAGTAAACACGTGGATAAGGAAGGACAGTGCTCTGAAGGTTCAAAGGTTTTGGTTCAGATACTAGGTACTCATCTGACATTCTCCAGACTTCAAAAACAGCTTGTATGTGAGCTGTGTTGTAGGGGCAGGGGATTTTACTCTCTTCATAGTTATTAAAGTCAGAAAGGACCTTTTATGATTATCTTGTCTGCATAACACCGGCCAAAAAATATCACCCAAAACCTGGGGCAGGGTATAGTTATCAATCTTATTGGCATATGTCAAGATGGGAGAAGATGGTTATTTATCTGTATTGTAACTGTTGTTCTTCAAAATGTGGGTGTATATATATTGCACTCAGGTGTGCACGTGCCCATTGCCCCAAAGCTGGAGAACTTTGCCTAGCAGTACTCACAGGGGTGGTGCTGCCCCAATCCCCCCTCAATTTCTTCACACTGGATGTCAAGAGTAGAAACTTTGATGTAGAGGGGACAGAAGGTGGGTCATGCAATATGCATTTCCCTCCTCCCATCTTGAAGAACAAGTTACAATATAGGTAAGTAACTATATTTTCTTCTTCAAATGGTTGTAGATGTGTATTCCACTCATGTGACTCACAAGCTGTACTCATAGGAGGTTGGACTTGGAATATACTTAACGATGATTGCAGGACTGCCCTCCTGAAGTTTTATCTGATGTAGATGGAGTGGTAATTGCATAACGCTTGGTAAAAGTATGTACAGAAGACCAGGTAGCAGCCTTGCAAATCTCCAATATTGAACCATCACCGATCAGTGCTATTGACATCACTTGGGCCCTCGTCGAATGAACCCGCAGTCTTTGTGCTATCTCATATGCAGATGGAATGCAAGAAGTCATCCCTGGAAACTATGTGCCCAGAAATCGCCTGTTCCTTCATTCAAAGTGCATAGGAGATAAACAGATAAAGCAATGCCCGAAGAGGCTTAGTACAGTCGAGGTAGAATGCCAACCATTGCCTCGTATCCAACAACTGAAGGCACTGTTTATCTGTGTTGGAGTGTGGTTTAGGAAAACATCAGTAAATAAACCGGTTTCAGAGTTACAGCCGTGTTAGTCTGTATCCGCAAAAAGAAGAACTTCTGAAGTGGGCTGTAGTCCACGAAAGCTTATGCTCTAATAAATCTGTTAGTCTCTAAGGTGCCACAAGTACTCCTGTTCTTCTTTTTGAGTAAATAAACCATTTGGTTAAGATTAAACTACGAAACCACTTTCTAGAACATTTTTGGATGCGGCCATAAAGCTACTTTGTCATTGAAAAACTGTATGTACTGGGGCTCTGCCATTAAGGTCTGCAGCTTGCATACTCTTGTAGATCTCATATCTATAGGGAAGGCTGTCTTTTCATACGGAGGGACAGAGAACAGAGATTTCAATCAACCCCCATAAGGACAGCCAGGACACTATGAAGGTCCCACAAGGGAACTGGCTTTTTCACAGGCAGGTGGAGATGAATGATTCCCATTTGAAATCTCACCACCATGGGGTTTTGAGAAAACTGACTTTACTTGGATGGGTGAATGAAATGCCAAAATTTCTCCCAAGTGAACCCTTAATGAGCTGAGGAAGAGACCAGGATACTGAAGGTGTAATAGGTACTCCAAAATGCCCTGAATACCAACCAGCATTGGCTGAATTCCCCGAGCAAGTGCCCAAACTGAAAAATGTTTACTAAGGCGACTTATTTGGTTGAGTGGAGAGGGCTTCCTGCTGTGAAGCAACACCTGATGAACAGCTTTTGAACATCATTCCTCCTCCTCCTTCTCTAGCCATGGTAGCATCCACACTGTGAGATGCAGAATATGAAGTGCTGTATGCAAAACTCGACCTAGTGCTGAGTCTGTAGGTTGGGATGAAGAGATATGGGAGGCCAAACTGATAGACTGAGAAGGTTGGAGAACCAACATTGCCTTGGCCAGGCTGGAGCAATGAGAATCAGTTTGGCATGGTTCAATTTCAACTTGAGAATGTACTGTGGGGGTGATTGGGATCAGAGAGAAGGCATACATTAGAGCTGATCCACGATTGATATGGAAAGCGTCAGTTAAGGAGCTTGGACCAAGATCTGCTCAAGAGCAAAATGAATGTCACTTCTGGTTGTCTTGGCAAACTGGTCAACAGTTGGGAATGCCCCATTCCATAGAGATGGACCTCAGTACAAGACTTCAGAGACCACTCATGATTTTGGGAGAAATTCCTGCTGAGGTGATCTGCCAAGTGATTCTGAGCCCCAGGTAAGTGAGTGGCTGTAGGAATGATGCTCTCCGAGATGCAGAACTGTCAATACTTTATTGCCTCCTGACACAGCAAGTTGGAGTGAGCTCTACCCTGCTTGTTCTCATAATATATTGCAGTGTTATTGTTAAGCACATGAACCGCTGTACTACTGGTGTGATCCTGGAAGGTTCAGTGGCATTGTTAATGGCCTGAAGCTCAAAGACATTGATGTGGAGGGAAACTTCTTGTTCTGAGCACAAGCTCTGAATTTTCAACGCTCTTAGATGTGTTCTCCAACCTATTGATGATGGCATTGGTGACTATAGTCCTGGTCAGTGGAGGACATGCAAAGGGAACATCCTGGCATATGTTGCTCAGAACTGCTATAGGGAGTCCAGGGTCTCCAGAGGCACTTAGACAAGACTGTCCAACAATTGACAGCTTTACATTTGAAGAAGGCAAAAGCAGTCTCGCATGCTGGTCTACGAAAGTGCATGCAGCCATATGATGTATATGATTCAGCCATATGATGGAATCCCTAAAAGCGCTTTAGTAGTCCTGCTTAGTCTTATGAGACCTCTTCCTTGGAGGATCTGAGGAAGGAGAACAGTTTCTATTAGGAGAAGCACCAAATCTTGAGCCAGGAGTCACATTTCATGTCTGCTCTGAAAGAGAACATGGAGCTATATGGTTTGAAGAAGTCCCTAGTGCTGAGGGCCTCACGGCCTACTTTGAGAGGTGTTGTTTCCAATGCAAGTTCCTCGCTAACCTGAGTCCTCCTCTTAAAGGACTTGCATATAGAACACCACTTATTATTGTGCCCTTTTCCTAGGCACAACAAACACCGTGGGTGAGGTTCACTGTTGGGGATAGCAACCCCATACAATAGCCAATGTTTAAATCATGGTAAGAGCATCACCCAGTGCAACAAACTAGCTATCTTAACTATTTTAACTAAACCTAAGGGTACTACTAGACTACACTAAGAAAAAAACGGTTACTTACCATCTCGTAACTGCTGTTCTTCGAGATGTGTTGCTCATGTCCATTCCAATAGGCGTGTGCATGCACCACATGCACAATTGTCAGAAGGTTTTACCCTAGCGGTACCCGGCGGGTCGTCTGTGGAGTCCCCTGGAGTGGTGCCTTCATGGCAGTGTATATAGGCCCCTGCTGATCCGCCGCCGTTCAGTTCCTTCTTGCTGGAATACTCCGACAGAGGGGAGGCGGGTGGGATTTGGAATGGACATGAGCAACACGTCTCAAAGAACAACGGTTAGGAGATGGTAAGTAACCGTTTTTTCCGAGTGCTTGCTCATGTCCATTCCAATAGGTGGCTCCCAAGCAGTTTCCATGGAGGAGGGGTCGGAATTCACCGAGTTGCTGACTGAAGTACTGCCCTGCCGAAGGCCGCATCGTGTCTCGCCTGTTGAGTGATGGCATAGTGTGACATGAAGGTGTGGATGGAAGACCATGTTGCTGCCTTGCATATGTCCTGAATAGGGACTTGCGCGAGGAATGCGGCATGTAGCACATTCTGATGCAGGACATGATCCACAATGAAATGCGCTGAGATAAGATGGGAAGCCCTTTCATCCTTTAGGTGATTGCAGTAAAGAGCTGTGGTGACTTAAGAAACATCTTCGTGCATTCAGTGTAGAAGGCTAGGGCACGCCTGGCGTCCAGAGAATGAAGTACTCGCTCTCTATTGCTGGCATGAGGTTTAGGAAAGAATACCGGTAAAAATATGTCCTGGTTTACATGAAGGTGTGAGACTACCTTGGGTAGGTACGCTGGGTGAAGGTGTAGTTGCACCTTGTCTTTATAAAAAAAACGTGTAGGGAGGCTCGGAAGTCAGCACTCTGAGTTCAGAGATCTTTCTGGCTGAGGTTATGGCCCCCAGAAAAGCCACCTTCCAGAACAGGTAGGATAGAGGGCAGGTTGCCATGGGCTTGAAAGGGGGCCCCATAAGTCTGGAGAGAACCAGGTTGAGATCCCACTGGGGAATGGGCTGCTGCACCTGCGGATAAAGCCTGTCCAAGCCCTTGAGAAACTGACCAACCATGGGATTTCCAAAGACCAACCTACCCGTCACGCCTGGGTGGAAGGCTGAGCTGGCAGCCAGGTGCACCTTAATAGATTATATCACCAACCCCTGTCGTTTCAGGTACAGAAGTGTGGTCTTGCGTGATGAGGTCCGGGAGCATAGGAAGGGCTACTGTCCTGTCCACTGATAGTTTCAGCAACGTGGTGAACCAGTGCTGGCAGGGCCACGCTGGTGCTACGAGGATCACCGAAGCCCTGCTGGACCTTGTGTATGAGCGGGAAGGGTGGGAACGCATATAGCAGATGACCCATCCATGGGAGGTGAAAAGCGTCTGCTATGGAGCCAAGGCTGTGGTTCTGAAAGGAGCAGAACAGCTGGCACTTTCTGTTGCTCCGCATCACAAACAGGTCCATGTGGGGATAGCCCCACCTCTGGAAGATGGAAAGGGCAATGTCCGCTCTGAGTGACCACTCGTGAGTGTTGAACGAGCGGCTGAGGTGGTCCGCTACTTCATTCTGTGCTCCTGGCAGATATGAGGCTTGTAGCTGGATGTAGTGTGTGATGCAGAAGTCCCACAGTCAGAGAGCTTCCTGGCACAGGGGAGAGGAGCGAGTACCGCCCTGTTTGTTTATATAGAACATCGCTGTGGTGTTGTCCGTCATCACTCAGACACACTTGCTCTGAAGATGGGCCTGGAACATCTGGCAAGCCAGGTGAACAGCTCTCAGGTCTCTGACATTGATAGGCAGCGATAGTTCTGGTTGTGACCACAGGCCTTGAGTTCTGATACTGCCCAGGTGTGCTCTCCAGCCCATCTCCGATGCGTCTGTGACCAGCGACAGTGAGGGCTGAGACTTGGTGAAGGGCACTCCCGTACAGACCACCTGAGGTTGTAGCCACCAGTTGAGGGACTCGAGAATCGGGGGCGGGAGGGTCACCAGTCTGTCCAGAGTGTCCCGGCTTGGTCTGTATACATTCGCCAACCAAGCCTGGAGGAGGCAAAGGTGCAATCTGGCGTGTTGTACTACATACGTGCAGGCCACCATATGCCCCAGAAGCTTCATGCAGTTTCTGGCCGTAGTGGTTGGAAACCGGCGGAGGCTCTCGATGATGCCCCTGATGCTTTGGAACCAGAACTTGGGCAGGGAAGCTCTGGCTTGGATGGAGTCCAGGAGAGCCCCAATAAATTCTATTTTTTGGGTTGGGACTAGGGTAGACTTGGGCCCGTTCAGAATGAGCCCCAACCTGCTGAAAGTGGTGTGTGCCAACACCATGTGCTCTTGCACTTGCACTCGAGAATTGCCCTTGATGAGCCATTCGTCCAGGTACGGGAAGACCTATTCTTGTTTAGAACCCCTGCCAATAACCCAGCTAACAAAGTAGCAAGTATAGGCTAGCACTCCCAAGCCACTCTACAGTTAACCTGTGTGTAATTTCAATGTGGGAGGCAGGGCTCAAGGTTTGAAGATGCAGTTTTATACAGAAAAGACAAGAATTACTTTTAAAATCAGGAAAAGCATTTGGCCTTTTCAAAGGCTTTTGGAGATTCTCCTGATGTTCTAGCCCAGTACATTTTAATAACTGGTTTGGTTCTGGCCAATAAGAAGGCTCATGTTCTCTCTATTCTTAACCACTTGTTGCTGTAGGTTGCTCACATGTCCAATGGCAGCATTACATATTGCAGTGATATTAAGAGATTAAAAGAGGTGATGTATTTCTATATCCTCAACAGCTCTTTCTGATAATTCTGCGGGTCACTTTCTTTTGCAGGGTGCTTTCTGGGGCTTGCTCATTGGACTGGTAGTTGGACTGTCTCGAATGATTGCAGAGTTTGCCTATGGTCCTGGAAGCTGTGTAAACCCCAGCAACTGTCCAAAGATAATTTGTGGAGTTCATTACCTTTACTTTGCTATAATCCTTTTTACGATCTCCACCATCATCATCCTGGGTATCTCACTGATAACTAAACCTATTCCTGATGTACATGTGAGTATTGTTGCCTCTCCTGCTCTTTTATTCCCACTCCTGCTCCCCAAGATACCGACGAGCTATGAAAAAAACCATCACTTTAATTTACACTTTACGAGTATTAATAAGTATATTCAATCCTAGAATTTAGAGTATGCAAATCATACAGGATCCTCCCACCTAATTGGGTTCAGAGTGAAATTTTACATCTTCCCCAAATTATTCCTTGGTCCTGAGATCTCTGGAAATGCAGCACTCTCGGCTACATAAACAAGGTTCTGGAGATTATTCTGTAATCAGAAGTACCTTGAAGACATTATATAGTATACACTGTGGAATAATACTGGAATTTGATCCCTAAGAGCCACAAACAGTAGGTGGTGCATTTTCTGTGGTGTAGCAAAGATTTCAGGAATGAAGTTGTTAAGGAAGGGAAACAGGAATTGTCTCCTACAGTATCTCCCTACTCTTATGAGATCCCTAATAATCCCTGCATATTTCTTAGTAAACATTCATGACCCCCAAATCTGATAGCCAGGATCAATGGCTATTAGCCAGGATGGGCGGGAATGGTGTCCCTAGCCTCTGTTTGCCAGAAGCTGGGATTGGGTGACAGGGCATGGATCACTTGATGATAACCTATCTGTTCATTCCCTTTGTGACACCTGCCATTGACCACTGTCAGAGGACAGGACACTGGGCTAGATGGACCTTTGGTCTGACCCAGTCTGGCCGTTCTTATAGCGATCTCCATGTGTTGGTTTCAGTATTCTAAGGCTGCAGCTTTGTAAGCTCATTTTGTTTAATGGCAGCTCTATGGCTTGTGCTGGACTCTGCGGAACAGCGAGGAGAAGCGTATTGACCTGGATGCAGATGAGAGGATTGAGGGACTTGAGAGTAAAGATGATGAATCAGGTGATTTCTGAATAAAATTCTGTTAAGATTTGTAGAAGCCATCAACATATTTGAGGTCCCTAACTTCATTCCTGAAGAAACAATGAAGTGCCTTGTACTCCCTTGAAAACAGATGCTGAAGGGCTAGTATGCACAGAGTTAGTGCAATAATTTTTCACCACTGTTGGTCTGGTGGGTCTGATGTAGATTGGGAGTGAAATGAATTACATGATGGCAGTCTAGTTCCCTGTTGATTTTTGTGCGTAGCACAAAAGACTTCATGTAATTAGATGAGAGGCTCAGGGCTAGAACAAAGTGAGTGGGTGGTGCTGGTCAGGGGTGATGGCAGAGTTGTGCGAAAGGACTGAATGAAGATGCATTTGGAAGTGGTGTAGGCCAGGGGTTAGGTTTTGGAACAGCAAAGGGTGGTGCACAGCAGGGTGAAGATGTTTTCTCAGAATTGCACTGGGGAAACTTGCACAAAACTCTGCCTGGCTCCAGGCTCTGATACCAAGCTCCACTGAATTCAGCCAGTTAATACAAAGAAGAAAAAATACAAAAACAGTTGAATAAGTAGAGAGAGAGCTGCACGGTGACCTGCTTCTCAGTCTCAGGCTGAAGAGTCAGGGCTGGAGTCTGTAGCCTGCTAGGGCCTCTGTGTACCATGTAAGCAGGGCAAAGTTGCCTTAAACCAGCCAGAAATAGCTGGTTGGGAATTGCTCCTTGCAAAGGATGTCTTTTCCAGCAGAACGTTGGAGCTGCTTCCTATGTAGCTACCCTCCCTAACCTTACCTGTGTAAGAGCCAGAGGGAGCATGTTGAGGAAGGAAAGTGGGTGTAGCTGCCCCTGCTGCAGATGGCAGTGTAGTGGGAGAGGCCGGGGGTGAAGATGTGGCCCATTACTCTGTACCCAACACTTTTCAGTCCTGTCGCAAATCATGTATATTTAAGTATTTATAATGTGCTTGAATCAGCTTAGTGATTTTTAGCATTTATGAGCTACCAGTGTTTTCAGCTGCCAGTTATCACTGCTAACTGGGAATAAACTGTTCTTCTTCGAGTAGATGCAGGCCCATATTCCACTTAGGCTGTATGCTCGCTTGCCCAGCACACTGGAGCAGGCATCTCTCCGAAGAAACAGAGGAGCTGCTCCCTGTCAACTGTGCTGAGGAAAAGGTTGCATAAGACCAGTTGAAATCGCTCCAGGTCTTGGGATGACTCTTCCGCCTCCCCCAGGAAAAACACGGACCAGCACGGAGTTGATGCTGGCACACAGGATGGTACAGGTATCTCCATCCCTTCCCTGGTACTGAGTAGGGAGGTCAGAAACCCTGTACTGTTGACTCTGGTTCCAGCCTCCGAGTGTCTGTTTAGTCTGGTACCAATGAGGGAGATGCTGGTCCCGACTGTTTCCACCTTGACAGCACACCAGGCAGCTACAGACTTCTGCTTTTCTGTCCCACCCTTTCCTGTGGTCCAGGATTTTGCCAGGGTTGTGTCACCTCTTGCCTCATTGATTGAACAAGCCACTGACCCCTCAGGTCTGTTTGCACTGCACCCCAGCTTTCCCCTTCCCCATGTTGTGGAAGCAGGGCTGGTACTGGAATTGATACAGGGGACCTCAGTACCGGGAAACTCCTCAGACCTCTGCAGTTGGCTCTGCAAATGCTTCTATGGTGGCTTTCACTGGCCTTGACATCAGTATCATAAGACACCCCAATATCACTGCTCAATTTGGGACCAACAGCCACTTCTGCGGTGCCGCCTCCTGCCTTGTTCCGGGCGATGGATGAGTCAGTTTTGCGTCTCGCTCCCTTTGGTCTCGCTCCGCCCTTATCTCCAGCATCCCGAGGCTCCTCTGCGTCTGAGTCAGTGTCATCATCCTCCTGTTCTCCATCGCCTGACCAGCATTGGGGACTGTTGATGGACTGTTACGGGTACCAGGATTGGCACACGTCTTGTGGTCAGGATGGAGGGCCCTGGCCCAGCACCTACTGGCCACCCATGCCTGACCTATGTCAGTGGCCTCCATGGAATCCGTGGAACACCCCTCAGTTTTGGAGGTTCTGCTCTTCGTCTTGCTCAAAGGCGAGATCATCAGCCAGGATGTGGTGGTGACTGTCCATCCGCTGCAGGCCCAGGCACTGGTGGTCCTTCACCCTGCAGAGCCTCCGGAGTCCTCCCATGCAGGCCCATCAGCTCTGGGACAGGATCTGGTTTGGCTCAGCTAAGGGGCTCATCATCATCTTCAGACGAATCTGTGCTGCCCAGCTCATCCTCCCCTTTGGTACCGGAGGATTTTAAGGTGTACCAAGGCCTTTTGCAGCAGGTAGTTGCTTCCCTTAGTATCCAAGTGGAGTTTTTGCAAGAGAACACCCACAAATTAGTGAATATCTGCAGCTGTCTGCCCTGGTAGAGTTGCCCTCCCTAGCAATGATGCACTCCTTGAACCAGCTAAGGCCCTCTGGAGCATGCTGGCTTCGGTACTGCCTGCAGCTAAGCACATGGAAAAGCATTGTTTCATTCCCATGCAGGGATTTGAGGGGTTTTACTCCCATCCAGCCCCAAATTCCTTAGCTGCAACTGTGGTGAATAACAGCCTGGCAGGGCTGGTTTAAATCAAACCCCAAGAACAGGGATTCTATATGATTGGATCTCATGGGCAGGAAGATTTACACTTCCTCTTCCTTACAGATGTGAATTGCTAATTAGCAAGCCTTACTATCCAAGTACGATTTTTTTTAACTGGACAACTGTGTCAAAGTTTGCAGAGCAGCTCCCGGAGGCCTCGCAAGAGGAATTTTGGGCATTTGTCACTGAGGGCTGCTTGGTAGCTAAGACGTCCTTGCAGTCCACACTAGAGGTCACGGACACCTCAGCCAGAGTGATGGCCTCCACGGTCACCATGAGGAGGGCTTCTAGCTGCAGAATTCGGGCAGTGCCCCTAATGTCCAGCAAGCCATTGAGGATTTGCCCTTCAACGGCTAAACACTGTTTTTGGACAAAATTGCTGCACTTCTTTGATTCCCAGGCCACCCTGCGGTCCTTGAGGTGTACACGCCAGCAATGCAGAGGTGCAACAGCGGTATCGTCTGCAGTGCATGTTTGGCCAGCCTTTCGCTCCTCTGAGGCAATGGGACTACCCCAGAAAGAGGGATAGATCCCACAGGAGAAAGCAGTTGGACTCGGGGTTTGGCCCCTCCCTGGTGCCCTCCACATGTCCGTTTTGATTCCTTGGTCCAGAGAACTGTTCCCATCCTTGCTCCTCCCTCCTCATCTCCCCTTTTTGGGGACAGGCTGGCCTGTTTTCAAAATGTTTGGGGCTTGACCACCACTGACAGCTGGATCCTAAGCACTGTCAGATTGGGTTATGCCATCCAGTTTCTCTCCACACCATCTCCCCATCCTCCCTCCCAGTCCCTCTTCAGGGACCCCTCTCTCATGAGATACTGCTCCTCAAGCAGGTCCACTCTCTCCTGGCTTTTGGAGCGATGGAAGAGGTTCTGCAGGAACACTGGGGTCACAGCTTCTACTTCCAGTACTTTCTGGTACCCAAATCCAAGGGAGGAGTAAGACCCATGCTTGTCTTTCGCGGCCTCAACAAATATATCAGGCACATGATGTTCCAAATGGTTGTCTGTCTAATATTCTCCTTGCATCGTCTCAGAATGACTGGTTTGCTGCTCTGGACCTTCAGGACGACTACTTCCTACTTGGCAATTTTGCTGAGCCACAGAAAATTCCTTCGATTCATCATGGCAGAGCATCACTTTTAGTACACGGTGCTTCCATTCAGCCTCTCTTCTGCCCCCCCAGGTTTTTACCAAATGCATGGCCGTTGTTACAGCATATTTCAGGAAGAAAGGAATTCACATCTTCCTGAATCTGAATGACTGGTTACTGAGGGACAGAACTCCAGAGAGGAAGTTCTTGCTGACCTCAGCACCACGCTGTGCTCGCATGGCTGTCTTGATCTCATCCTAAACACCAGGAAGGTAACCTTGTTCCCACTGAGAAAATCGAGTTAATTGGGGCCCTCTTACACTCCATGATGTCAAAAGTGTTTCTGTCGACTGACCGTTTTCAGATAATTCACTACCATCGCCTCAGTCTGCAGTCTGAGCCTTCCACAACAGTTCGGACGTGTCTGAGACTCTTGGGCCGCATTCCCACTTGAATGCAGGTGGTCCAGTTTGCAAGTCTGTGCCTTCAACCCCTTCAAATGTGGCTCAGGAAGGTTAACCATCCTACTCTTCACCCTCTAGACAGACTGGTCCATCTTCTTCCACTGACCCTGGACTTCTTGCAGTGGTGGATGCATGCAGAGAACGTTTGCCAGGGCATTCCCTTTATCCAGCTCTCGCCAACCATGTTGGTTGTTACTGATGCCTCTCTGAGGTATTGGAGGGCGTACCTGGGGTCATTGAAAGTATAAGGTCTGTGGTTGGAACAGGAGTCCTCACTCCTTATCAACATGCTGGAGCTGTAGGCCATCTGCAATGCATATCATGCTTTTCGGGACCGTATCAGAGACTCAGTGGTTCACATACTTACTGACAATACCATTGTGATGTATTATGTGAATAAACAAGGGAGAGTAGACTCCAGGTGGCTCTGCCTTCTGGCGATCAGGCTGTGGCAGTTTTGCATCGAGGAGAGCATTATTTAAAGAGCTATTCACTTGCCTGGGGTTCAGAATCATCTTGCAGATCATGTCAGCAAGTATTTTTCCCTGAGTCATGAGTGGTCCCTGAAGACACGTCCTCCGGGTCATCTTCACAGCTTGGGGCATCCTTTGCCCCAATCCCGATCATTCCTCAGGTCATCCTCAAACTCAAAGCGGATTGGGAAAAGCTCATTCTCATTGTCCCAGTGTGGCCGAGACAATGCTGGTTCTCCGAACTTCAACCTCCTGTACCATCCTCCCCATCCCGACTTACTCACTCAGAACCAAGGCTGCACCTTGCATCCTGCACTCAGCTCCGTTCATCTCATGGTGTGGCTGCTCCATGGATGTGTGAGGAGGAAGAGCAGTGTACAGCAGCTGCCCAACAAGTCCTCCTTAACAGTAGAAAACCCTCCACCAGGATGGCCTATTCAGGAAAATGGAAGCTATTTTCAGTGTGGTCACGAGCCTATAGAATCCAGCAAATCCTGGCTTCTAGTCTGGACATTTTGGAGTACCCACTTCGCCTTCAGTTGTTGGGGCTTGTGTTTAGTACATTGAAAGTGCATTGGCAGTGATATCGGCATTTCATCTCCTCCCCCCCCCCCATTCAGAGCAGATCAGTCTTCTTCAGTGCCATGTTATCAAGAGTCTTAAAAGGGCTCCTTTGTCTACATCCTCTGGTCTGAGAGCCAGTTCCTCTGTGGGACCTTAACTCAGTCCTAGCAGCCTTAATGGGACCTCTGTTCGAGCCTCAGGCATCTTGTCCCTTTCCACTTTTATGTCAGAAAACCGCATTCCTGGTAGTGATAACATCTGCAAGGCAGTGTGAGTTGCAGGCTCTAATGGCAGAGCCTCCTTATACCCAATTCTCGGAAGACAAAGTGACTTTGCGATTGCATCCCAAGTTTTTGTCCCAAAGTGGTCTCTCAATTTCATTTGACCCAGGTGATATATTTACCTGTGTTCTTTCCTAAGCCGCATTCCCCTCCACAGGAGCAGTGTCTCCACACCTTATACGTTCGGCAATGTCTGGCCTTCTGTCTGGGCAGGACAGAACTGTTTCGTGCTCTGCCTCGTTTGTTTGTGTCATGTGCCGATGGCATGAAGAGTTAAGCAGTTTCTTCACCAACTGTTTCCAAATGGACAACATCCTGCATTAAGGCTGCACATGAAATAGCTTTGGCTACCCCCCTTCAGTAGGTGCGAGCTCTTTCTACAAGGGTGCAAGCAACATCCATAGCATTCCTCCGTGACATTTCCATATTGGACCTTTGCAGGGCTGTTACGTGATCATAAATACATATGTTCATGAACCATTATGCCATAGCTGCATCTTCCAGGGTGGATACAGGCTGTGGTAGAGTGGTCTGCAGTCCTTGTTTAGGTAAACTCTGAACCCTGCCTCCTAGAGGGGATACTGCTTGTTAGTCACCTAAGTGGAATACATGTCTACATCTACTTGAAGAAGAAATGGTTACTTACTGCTTCAAGATGTGATGCAGATGTGTATTCCATGACCTACCCTCTGTCCCTTCAGCATCAGAATCTCGTTTCCAGGCATTTGGTGTGAGGGAACTCAGGGAGGGCCGTGGTGGCACTGCCTCATGTAGCTGGGGAGGGTCTGTGGTCACAGGGCATGAGCACCGCCCCTCTGCGGGTACTTTAAGGCAAATTTCTCCAGCTCTGGTGCACTGGGCCGTGCATATACCTAGGTGGAATACATGTCTGCATCAGATCTTGAAGAACCACAGGTACAGTAAATAACGATTTCTTAGTGAACTAGGAAAGCACCAGGGCCGCCCAAAGGGTGGGCAAGTGGGGCAATTTGCCCCGGGCCCCATAGGGGCCCCCACAAGAGTTTTTCGGGGGGCTTGGAGCGGGATCCTTCACTCGCTCCGGGGGCCTCGGAAAACTCTCGTGGGGCCCGGGCCCCCGGAGCTTCTTCCACTCCGGGTCTTCGGCAGCAATTCGGCAGCGGGGGGTCCTTTCACTCTGGGACCTGCTGCCGAAGTGCCCCGAAGATCCGCGGCGGGGGGTCCTTCTGCCCGGGACCTGCCGCCAAAGACTCCAGACCCCCTGAATCCTCTGGGCGGCCCTGGAAAGCACAGGGGTTTGTAGGGTACAAAAGAATTGACTGCAATGCTATTTGGTGGTTATGAATCACTCACTTCACACGTCTGTTGTGGAATTACAACATTCATCCTAGAGAGCTTTTGAATCATTAAGACCACAAATTTGGGGCTATTTCAATTTCAAGAGTCTCTAAAGAATGCTTTGTATCACCGAGACCTTGTTTTAATGCCAGTCTACTAGATCCTCACACACCATGTTTCTTGACCTTTGTGCTATTCTCTCTATCACAGAAGTTGGCGATGAAGGACAAGGGATCTTGAAGAAGGCCTACAACTGGTTCTGTGGCTTCGATCAGAAAAAAGGGCCCAAACTGAGCAAAGAGGAGCAGGAAGCAATGGAGAAGAAACTGACTGACACTTCCGAGGTGCCATTCTGGAGAAATGTTGTGAACATCAATGGGGTCGTTCTGTTGGGTGTGGCTGTATTCTGTCATGCCTTCTTTGCATAAATCCAACCTTATGCTCCAGAGTTTTTATGAAGGTCTAACTCAAGTTCATTTTCCTTTTGAATTTGCACTGTATTCTTCAAAAGATAAACAACACTACACTAGATCCACGTATCAGACTAGTTAGCTGAGATTTAATTCATTACATTGATTTATTCATTGTTATTTTTAAGAAGTTGGTGAAACTAGTTTGATTTCTATGCCCCTTTTTTCTTAATTTCCCTAAAGTGATCCCAGGTTTTCTTTAGTTCAGCTATATGGAGGGCTGTGCTATAGATTCAGGATGAATGAATCCTTTCAAAATATAGGCTGCCTTATGTAAGTTCCCTATGCATGACATTTTATTGATGTATTCCTTTGATACTATAGCTGTGTTTTTTTTTTCAATAAAATTTTTCTGTCTCTAGTTTCTGTTCCATATGTTATGCTATTTTTCAGTGGACTTTTTCCCTCTCTAGTCTTTATTCACTCTTTCTCCTAAGTGGAATATGAACCCTCATAGCTTCTGAGTTTAACTTCTGTATTTGTGCTGTTTGAGTTGGTTTGAAATTAGGCAAAACAAGTTTGGCCAGTCCTAATAAGAGTTGTGTTTATGCCTGACTCTTCAAGATTAGCTTTAAAAGTTCATACACAGACTGTGCATTTAGTTTTAATATGAATTTATCCTTGAATGTGAAAGCTCTATTTATAAAAATATATTCTTGTTGATTTTGATTCCCCAGCATGATACGTCAAAGTTAGCATCCATTTACATTGACTGTAGACCTCCATTTTATAAGGAAGGCCCTAGTGTACTCTTAATTCCCCTTCTTAGTGGATTTACCACCTGGTAATTCTTTATCATGGGTGAATGTTCTAAGCATCAGAACACTGGCCTTGTGTCTTGCTTCCAAGTACTCAAAGACATTACAGTATTTTTTCCTGTCAAATTATGAATCTTCATTTGTCAATTTTGCTACAAAATTTCATTTATGCCATGAGTAAGACTGTTACACTGTAGTTTCCCCAAGGAAAACAGTCTCTGCTCTGACACCATCTAAACAATTCCAATTGTCTTCACCTTATTTGGGAGTGTGAGACAGTGATGAGGCAATGACCTTGGTTTGGGTCTCAGAGACCAATATGGTGAGACAATGTGTGATACTGCAAGTCCAGGTTGAAAAGTGAAAATAGATAGAACTTCTTACCATCTAATTCATCTTCCCCAGGAGGCGTGGATACAGAGAAGGCACTTGGGAAATTCCCAGTTGGTACAGCTAATCTGTATCACAATGATTTGTTGCCTTATGTACTACAGCTTCCTACACAGCGAGGTGTAACATGCATCTCATCTACCTGCAGTACTGTACAGCATTGCGAACTGTGCTGCAACATGTAACAGGCAAGCCAATGTGGTCTTCTGTAAATCCCTTTAACTTTCATCACACTGTGCTGTTGTCTCACAGTCTGTTGCTACTTCAGAGGAGTGCATAACAGAATGTACTGTCCTCTTGCAGCCGCAATATGATCTTCAGGATAATTCTGTCTCTGCAGTATCCTGACATGTACTGCATAGTGCCAGATCAAATCAGTATAATCTAAATCCTAATGCAAACTGTCTTCTTTTAATGAATACAGCAGCAGGGAGCATCTTAAGTCATCACTTTGTTGTACTATGGAATTCATTATATTTCACCAACTATGAAGGTTTGTATGTATTAAAATTTTTCTAATGTGTTTGGGGTCCACAAAGTCAAGAGTTGGTTGTATAAGACAATGGAAAATGTGAAAAATAAAAAAAAATTGCTCTTTGATCACATGTTGAAATCAAATCTCTTCAGTCCTGGTCACTTGCACACCTGGGAGTCCAATGCCCATGTCTAGGGGTCTACAGCTGTTCATATGGTGGCTCTGGGTTGCTGTAGCAGATGAGATACTGGTGACTGAGCCCTTCTTGTGGATGATGCAGCTCCTTCTTAGCTACAGTTCGTAACTATCCTGAAAACACTGAGATGAGACCATTTGGATAAAGGCAGAAATAACACAGCTGGATCTCCCAGCCAAGCTGAGCAGCCTATACCATGACCCCCTTCTTGGGCAATCTTGATAGTCAGGGTCTGACCTGCTTGTATGTTTCATTTCTCCACCCGGGCTGAGTAATGAAGCTTTTTGGACCTACAGACTGAGAATTGCAGGGACAGACATTTGAAACACATGTGAAGTGACCTGCCTTGGCTCAGGTTTGACAGCTAGAGCTGGCAGAGTCCAGGGTTCACAACCATAGCCAAAGCTGACTGCTCCTTAAGGTAATTTGTCTTGCCCTGTAGGAGTTCTACTAAAAGCTGCCTGTGACATTGCAGTACTGTATGCCTCAGTGGATTGGCGATGGGACACGGAGCCTTTCACCTCTAGGTCACCAGTTCAGCTCCATCTTCGGTTGGTAAGTGCTACTATCTGATGTCAGTTTCATGGTCTTATTCATCGAGTTTATTAATCGAAATTCAGTCCAATTTCTAGTAGACTACTGTCTGCACCCCATAGGTGCTGTTAAACTGCGGCATATCAGTAGACAAAGCCAAGGTGTAAAGTGCACAGGAATTGAACATCCCTGTTCCTGTAGAGATGGGGGTGGCAGATTCTGGTCTCTCATCATTGTAAATCTGGAATTTCGGAGGTCAGTGGAGTTATTTCAGAAAAACATCCGGGAACCCTCATGACATGATATAATCAAATAGCAAGAGACTTTTGGGGACAGCTTAGCATAGCCTGTCATGTTTTCATATCTAGATGTATACATTTCCCATAAAATAGTTCTGCAAATCTACATTAATTTCTAGTGATATAAAGGAAGAACCATGTTGTGAAAAATCTGTAAATATCTAGGCTAATAGCACTCTGAGCTGTAAGCAGTATGGATTTATAAAGAACAATAGCTAGCTCAGTGGTTTGAGCATTGGCCTGCTAAACCCAGTGTTGTGAGTTCAGTCCCTGAGGGGGCCATTTAGGGATCTGGGGCAAAAATCAGTACTTGGTCCTGCTAGTGAAGGCAGGGGGCTGGACTTGACCTTTCAAAATGAGAGTAGGGTTGAAATGACGGTAATCAGCACCTCACAGGATTTGAGAGAGAGAGACCTATCTCATAGAGCTGGAAAGGACAAAGGTGCTTTCCAGCTCTATGAGATAGGTCTCTCTCGCTCTAAATGCTGTCAGGCAAGTCTGATCTTTCATTAATAGAATTACAAAGTTAGGGCCAAATCCTGTGAGGTGCTGATTACCGTCATTTCAACCCTACTCTCATTTTATTTTCAGTATCATTGTCACTGAAGTATCTGAGCATTTCCCAAACATTAATTAATATGCTTGAGAATGTGCCGTGAACTAGGGAAGTATTATACGATCCTCATTTTGCTGATGCACAGAGAAGCAAAATCACTTGGGAAGTCTATGGCTTAGTTAGAAATAGAACCCTGATCTTCCAAGTCCCAGTCCTGTGCCTGGGCCTCCAAGACCATGGGGAGTATAGAGCTCTCAGCACCGCACAGGACTGGGATCTTAAAGCACAAAGTGAATGCAGTAGCTGTACCACATTCAGATTTAACTATTCACAGACTGACTCAAAATTCATTCCAGATTGGTTTGGCTAGGAACACTTCCATGCATTAAACACTTACTGGAGGTCCACGACCAAGGGTAATGACAAATTGCCATGTGTTGCATTGAGGTGATGTTTGTGCATTGGGTGTCTCAGTGGTAGGCTCTGCATAACTGTACCCCGCAGTAATGATTGAAAGATGGGGTAAATGATGTATTGGAACACTGGTAATTTTCTTTGACGAGACCTTGAATTTGTTTGATTCAAATACTGGAGGGGGGTGCGAATCGGCTGCACTGGAGATGGAGGGTTAAGAGGGACAGTAAGGGTATGAGTAGGTAGTGGGATAATGGAGTAAACTAGAGAGGCTGCTGACAAGTGAAGGAGGTTTTTTCTAATGCTGTGTAGGCTGCCCAGCTGTTTTTCTTTGTGTTCTGCATGAGACACAAACAACTGTAATAGAAGCTAACTAGAGCAGCAGGGGAAGGGAGCTGCATTTATATAGCTCTCATTCTGCTTAACTTAAAATAACGTACCACTAACACAGATGTAACAACAGAGGACATCAGATCACTAGGAATTATGATGAATATAAACAGCCAGGCACAGTTTTCAACAGGGCTTCATGCCATTGTTCAGTGAAATGTGTATAGAGGACCAATTCCAGTGCAGTTCTGGGATGGAAACACCTTGGGTGCACCTATATTCTCTCCAATGACCTCAGTGCAAGAGACTTTTATCTTCCTTATAGTGACCCCTGCTGGGAGAGACTGGGATAGAGCATCTGAGTTTCCCTGAAGTCACCACTCCCACCCCATTCCCTCTAGTGTGAGAGGCTCAGGCTAGAGTACCTGTGAGTGCCCCCCAGCCAGCACTTCTTAACTGTTCTCTGGATTGACTCTTCCTGGAAGAATCACAAACTGGAGTAAATGTAAACTCACAGAGGCAGAATGTGGACCTGTTCTCTACAGAGAATGATGCTCAGACAGATTGAACTCCCTCACAGCCTGTCCTTATATTAGAAGAGGCTGAAACTCAAATAACAGAGTTGATATTCAAAATTGCCTTTATAACACACCAGTGTAATAGCTATGGAAATCTTTTATCAATGGCAACAACTTGATGTCTAGGCAAGGCAATAGAGGGAGAAGTCCCCAAAAGCTGTTGGCCTTGCTAGCATGGTCTGAGGTTCAGATTTTTAGTGTACTGGTTTTGCATTTGGGTGTGACAAACCATTCTCCTTTTTGCAGATATTGTAGTAATTAACAGTGAACCAAAACAGAAGGTCCTCACTTAGCTTTTACTCTGTTCTTAGACAAAATGCCAACTGATGTCTTTCCCTTTTGACATAAGTCGGATCCTACAACTCTTCACACAAAATGACGGGAGGAAAATTTTCTTTTGGAGCATCAAAAAATAGAATTAAAAGCTGCGCTGCCATTTCCCAAAGCTTCTAAAACTGACATTGGTGTTTAATGGCTTTCAATTCCCGCCCCTAGATCAGCGTATTTTAACAGTGACCGGAAACACGTGACACTAGCATGTAAGAACACATGGTAAGGCATATCCATGAGCAGACACAGCTAGGGGGTCCTTATCCTTCCAGAAAATAAGGGTGAGAAAAACAATATAAATCTTTGTGCCTCCAGGATGAGATTCCCCCACATGGAAAGGGAAGCACAAGACCTATACATAGCGGTGAATTCCACTCCCAGTGAGCATAGTTACCCTCCCGCACTACTTCATCTGTCATTCTTGTAATCAGAAAACCTTTATCAACTGACAGTGATGGCTGGCTAAGCTGAAAACGTGATCTCTGCATGTGTAAGTGAACTCATCTCATTGATCTATGACCACATTAATTATAGCTGGGTCTTAATCACTGTTGGCGTCAAGCTGAAAAAACAAATAGATTATTATCGATGTACGAGTTTGTCTACATGCTGATGGCGTCACAATGTAGAACAACACTGTTCGGGGAGCATAAAAACATAGTGCTAAAAACAAGGACTTGCTGTATCCAACACATTTCCTCAGAAACACCAGGCTTAATTACAGGGTATGAGGATGCCAGCTCCTGACATGTTAATTTAAGTATTTATAATATGCATGAGGCAATTCAAAGGGATTTTTTAGCATTTGTGAGTGACTAAGTCTTTTGCAATTATATCACTCGGTATAGTCAATTGAAAAACGGTGGCATCAACTGAAAAGAACAAGGAGTCTAAGGCTTACAATAACTAAATGTGGGGACTATTCAGTGGTCTTTAATTAGTCAGTGAATGTACCTACGGTCAATTAGCCACATTTTGCTGATGCAGCTGTTGTGCCGCTAACCCCCAGACTTCTTTTACATACATGTCAAGCCCACAAATTAGGGGCTGTTAACTCAACTGTAGATGTGTTGTAAAGACACTTCAGAGCACTTTGTAACTGTAAGATACTGTTTGGGACTCAATCTACCACCCTTTGAACTCAATGGGAGTCTTTCCATTGGCTCCAGTGAAAACTGGGTCAGGTCCTTAATTGATAGTGTTTGGATTCTACACAGGCACCACATTTTAGGACTTTGCATGTTCCTCTATTGTGCTCTCTCATTAATTTAACACAGATGTACCTGACAAAGAGTCAGAGAAACTTATGTGAAATATAGATTTGTATTCATTAAAATGATTAATTGTTAAATTCAGAATTTAAACATGCCTAACGGATGAAGAGTAGAAGTACTGAGCCCTACAGGTAAAATTCCAATCTAGTGTTTCAGAAACAAAAGTTTCAGGAAAATGCTCCGCTAAATTTCATTCACCTATAGTTTCTGCACATGATTGACTTTCTCTTCAAAATTTACTCTAGGTCTTCTGTCAATATGTATACAGTTCCTTTGATTCATAGACTCATAGAGCTAGAAGGGACCTCGAGAGGTCATCTAGTCCAGTCCCCTGCACTTGTGGCAGGACTATTATCTAGATCATCCTGGACAGGTGTTTGTCCAACCTGCTCTTAAAAATCTCCAATGATGGAGATTCCACAACCTCCCTAGGCAACTTATTCCAGTGCTTCACCACCCTGGCAGTTAGGAAGTTTTTCCTAATGTCCAACCTAAACCTCCCTTGCTGCAATTTAAGCCCATTGCTTCTTGTCCTATCCTCAGAGGTTAAGAAAAACAATTTTTCTTCCTCTTCCTTGTAACAACCTTTTACATACTTGAAAACTGTTATCATGTCCCCTCTCAGTCTTCTTGTTTCCAGAGTAAACAAATCCAGTTTTTTCAATCTTCCCTCATAGGTCATGTTTTCTAGACCTTTAATCATTTTTGTCACTCTTCTCTGGACTAATTTGTCCACATCCTTCCTGAAATGTGGTCCCAAAACTGGACACAATACTCCAGTTGAGGCCTAATCAGTGCAGAGTCGAGCGAAAGAATTACTTCTTAGGTCTTGTTTACAACACTCCTGCTAATACATCCTAGAACGATGTTCGCTTTTTTTGCAACAGCATTACACTGTTGACTCACATTTAGCTTGTGGTCCACAATGACCCCCAGATCCCTTTACTTCTCTATGTGTGAAATCATCTTTACATATATATTCCTGTTTGGATTGATTTCCCCAGTGCAATCTTTCTAAATTATAATCTGTCCTTTCATTTCATGATCACCACTTTACCAGGAAGGGTTAGGAAATCACTAAAACTGACCTACTAGACATACTAAGTAGTAATCCTTAACATGGATGACTGTTCTTGGCACCAGAATGTTGGTCTTGTGTCCACAACACATTTGAAGCCCGGCTGTATAATTCATGCATAGCCGTGGTTCTTCCTTCTCTGTTAGCTCCTCTAATAAGAAATGAGATTATTTTGTGCCATCTATTGTAAAAATGTTGCATTATAATATTTTTCTGAGGAATGCAGCAAATCCTGGTTAAGAGCATCTAACCCCTTTAGCTTCTTATTGCCCTATCTGAGGGTCCCAGACCCCTTCATGAGATTGAACAGGAGAGTCTGATCCTGGAGGGGACTCTGCGATATCCATCTGAGGTTGAGGGTCTGATTTTTGCAGGAATCACCATGAAGTTGTAGGGGAGGCAGTATGAGCCACTACAAATTTAAACCGAAAAATTAAAAAGTCCCTCCTAATTCAGGCTCTTGAGGGGCAGGGATACAGTGATGGCATTGGAGCAATTTTCTGATACTGCAGGTAAACCTGTATTTTGTTCCTTTGTCTCCTGTGGTATTCCACACTGTGCCAATGCAGTGCCTCACAACACACTGCTCCTCTGCAGTATTTTACAGCATGAGATACCATGCACTTAGCTACCAAGGTGACAAGGGCTCAAGAATTACTATGGCTTAGATAGATTAGAATGGGTAGATGCATTGCGCGGCAATAACTGGGCTTATTTCTGCACTAGCATACATTCTCCTGTAGCATTCTTCGTATCTTATGTGCTGCTTAATACTTTCACCATTATGCAGCATGCTCCACTTTGCTACTGCAAATGTTTATCTGTGCAATTCACACTCCGTGCAGTATACTGCAGCAAGCAGCGCTGTACCAAAGCAAATGAGTTTAATCCATTGTTACACACAGTCTGGCAGCAAACATAGCCTCATAATGCAAATGGCATCATACAAAGGATCACTGCCGTACTGTGTGTGGAATTTAACATTTTAAAATTAGTTTTCAATTAATATATGTACATAACAATATATGGCCAGTACAGAAAAAATTGTTGTGACTGAAATGACACACGCATTTTAAACAGGCAGATGTAATAGTACCAATGCGGTACTTGGGAAGGAGGCATGATGCATCCTCATACTCAGGGGTGCAACTGAGCCTAAGACCCAGATCTATTTAGTATGGACTTTTTGTTTCCCGAGTAGGGATCTTACATTTTTATCAACATTCTCATCTAGTAATGTAACACTTCTATCCTCTTGAAACCAAGTCACCAACCGTTGTAAGTCATCTGTCTGGAAGTAATATTTAAAGCCTGACACCAGCAAACCTCCTCTCACTGCGGAAAGGCAATCATTTTGAATCTCACTCTTGGGATCTTACTGCTTCATAAACAAACTGATTATTCTGGCAGTTCTTTGAAATGTGGTATTTGATGTATCAATGGAAGGTATGGCATTCGGGAAGAATTCTCATTGTTATGATACCGCTGCAACTAATGACAGTAAGTGGAGATGAGTATTCTCTTTAGCCCTGTGATGGGGAGCCAACCCCACACAGGAGAGGAAGGGGGGCCTGAGACTCCTACCATATGACCCTTTCTCCAGGAAGGAGTAGTGGAGGTGAGTCCTCCAAGTAGCATAGAGAGGCTATGTGGAGCGCAGCCAATTAGAGAAGGGCTGCAGGAATAGCTCAGTGGTTTGAGCATTGGCCTGCTAAACCCTGGGTTGTGAGTTCAATCCTTGAGGGGGCCACTTAGGGATCTGGGGCAAAATCAGTACTTGGTCCTGCTAGTGAAGGCAGGGGGCTGGATTCGATGACCTTTCAAGGTCCCTTCCAGTTCTAGGAGATAGGATATCTCCTTTAATTAAGGTGCCAATCCAGGCCCAGCAGGCCCATATAAGAGGTGCTGCAGTGCAGAGCAGGGTGAGTTGCTGGGAGATCAAGGAGTGAAGACTCTCTCTCGAGCAGGCTGAGAGACCTGCAGCACCTTGGACAGAGCAACTGCTAGCAGAGACCAGTGGGAGCAAGAGGGAGCTGCTGGCTGCTGACACTGGGTAGCTGAATGCCCTGAAATAAGGGCGAAGAAGATGCTGGGGCGGTGGGTAAGTGGCCGAGGGAGATGGAGCAGCATTGGGAGAAGGTAAAAAGTCACAGCAAGACGCTGCTATCTATAGGGTTTCTGTTTTGGAACCCGGAGTAGTGGGTGGGCTGGGGTCCCTCCCACTTGCCACCGAGGAAACGGGTGGACTATTGGACAGTTGTACTCCCCTCTCAGAAGCGGGAGAAACAGAGTGACCTAGCTGGAGGGCTGAGTCGTGAAGAGGATGTGGCAGTTCCTGAGGCGATAGGCCACAGACTGGACAGAGAGGCAAAGTGATGGTGTGCAAACTGTGGACATGGGCATCGGCTTCGAGCTAATCCCCAAAGGCCCAGTTGGAGGCACCAGCCCAGCGGTGAGAGGTGAACCCCTGACAAGCCCCTTGATATTTATTGCAAAGCTCCCTGGTTATTAAGCTTGGCTTTCTCTTCGTGAACTGGGCACTCTCAGGTATTATAATTATTTATTACATGTATGTTCCATAAGTTTGTGAAGTGCTTTACAGAGCATACAGCAGTTCAGCCAGGATCCCGGGCAGAAAAACCATTTCCAGTTGACTCCGCTATCTTTATAAGAGAACAAGAAATTCCCTTTGGTCAAGCTGCAAATTCAAATCCCTTTGATCGCTTCCATAGTGGCTGAGACAGGGCTACCCCTTGGATCGGCACTGAAGCTGCTCACATGGTAGCTCTGGGCTGCTGTAGCAGATGAGAAGCTTTGGCAAATGAGGCCTTCTTGTGAATAATGCAGTTCCCTTTTTGCTACAATTTGTAACTAACTGAAAAACACCATGAAAGCGTGAGACCATTCGAGTCAAGGCAAAAACAACTCTCAGCAGACTGTACAGTGGTCCATCCCCACTTGGGCACTCTTGGATTATTCGACTCTGTTCTGTTTGTTCACTTAAATTTCTCCATCCAAGCCTAGTAGTAAAGGCTTTTGAAAGTAAGGACTGGCAATTGCCAGGACAGACATAATTGTAGCATTTCTGGAGTGACCCACCTTGGTTCTGCAGTGAGTACTCTGATCCTTAACTCTCTTTTCTGTTCTTTAACAACTATCCCTCAGCTTTTAAAACAGGAACCAATGGAGTCCAGAGTTCACAAATTTTGTTTCCTTAAGTCAATATTTGTGTTGCTTGGCAGCATTTTTACTCAAAGCTGCTCATGTAAATATTACGTTATTTTCAATTCTGTGAACAGGAAGATTTTTTAAAAGTAGTGAATTAGTACAAGGAAAAGTCAGGGAAGAATTTCTTCCAAAGTAGGGAATTATCCTCTTCAGTTCACTGCACTGTTTATTTCATCCATTCATTATAAAAGTAATTTCAATGTTTGTTTGTTTTTTTCAACCTTTGAGGGGTTTTGTTGTTGTGGCGTCTTTTTTTTTTTTTTTTTGAGAAAAACAAATTAATTGATTTGATTATTTGTTTGTTTTTTACAGCTCCAGAGACCTACACGTGTCTAGGCCTTCCACTCGTGCTTGGGCAAATATTGTTCCATAGGGTGCTGAAAGAGTAACAAAAATAATGCCTAACGAACCTGTGGAAACTCACTCCCAGAATATATAAAATATATAGTAAAGAGCTTAGTAGCATTACAAAAATCAATAGCTATTTATTAGGTAAATTAACTAGGTTAAAATATGTAAGGGATATAAAACTTTTGTGCTTCAGGGCATATGCCAACCATTAACTGTCTGGGGTTAGGCAGAAAATTTGCCCGTAGGGAGTTACTGCGTAATTGTCCACAATGAAGGTTTACACCTTCCGCTGATGCATCTGGTATGTACCACTGACATAGATGGACCATTGTTTTAAAGTGGTATGGTAATTCCAGTGTTTTTATGGGATAGATTGATTTAGCTCTATCCTTATCCTGCATTCCTGGTATGTTCTCATCTTAAGTTTTGTCTAAAGTGGGCAAATGCTCTATTGCTGACTGCTGTTGTTAGCAATGGAACCCCTTGAAACTGTGCTGAAAATTATTTAACTACTAGTGCAGACTGGACAAGATGGCTATCGGCATCTTTACAGAATGCATGTCCCATCAGGTCTCTGTCAATTGTCAGTAATGGGGCAGTTTCCAAGTATAGACAGGGCTGTTCAGGAAGTTTAAAGGAAATGCTTGTAATGGTAATTGGTTACTGCTTGTTCAGCTAAGATAAGGAAGGGAAAGGAACTCGCACTGAGAGAGGGAGAGAATGGATCATGTAGGGATCAATTTCTCCTATTGCAGGAAAATAGGAAGGTTACTTACCTTATAGTAGTTGCAGTTTTAAGATGTGTGGTCCCTATGGCTATTAATTGTAGGTGCACACATGCTCTGGGTGCCCAGGATTGGAAATTCTTTAATAGCAGTGTCTGTTGGTCCATGTCTGTGCCCTGTGCCTCCATGTGAGGGCATAAAGGGCAGCGCAGACTGACTGCACCCCAGTTCCAACTCTACAGAGAGAGGAAGGAGGGTGGGTTGTGAATACCAATCGGGACCACACATCTCAAAGACCTGCAGCTACTCTAAGACAAGTAATCTGCCTTTCTTCGTGAAGTGATGGTCCTTACAGTTATTTATTGTGGGTGACTCCCAAGCACTGCTCATTGAGGTGGTGGTGCGAGGAAGTATGCTGTATCACAGAATCGAGGATCACTGAGCAAAGGAGGAATCTGTGGCCAAAGCTTGGACCAGAGCATCATGCCTGGTGAATGTGTGGGGAGCTCCAAGTGACTGCTCTGCATGTCTTTGAGAGGGGAATTCCCTGTAAGGAAGCTAGAGATGCAGCTTGAGCTTTCATAGAATGGGACCTGACAGTTTGAGGAGGAGGGGCTTTCATGATGACACAGCAGAGGTATTCAGATTGGTTAAGGTAAAACTCAGATGGCACCTTAGGTATGAACTTAGGATGTAGGTGTAAAGAAACTTTGTCCTCGTGAAAAATAGTATAAGGTGGGTCTGACATAAGGGGTCCAAGTTCCCCTATCCTTCTGGCAGAGGTAATAGCCATCAGAAAGGCAACTTTGAAGGACAGGTGCAGGATGGAACGAGGAGCTAAAGGTTCCAAAGGTTGTCCCATGAGGGCAGAAAGGACAAGATTGAGGTCCTAGACAAGGACTGGTTTCAAAACTGGAGAAAATGTCCTTATGATGCCCTTTAGGAACTTTGCAGTAATGGGATGAGTAAAAACAAAGCATCCTTTCACCCGGGAGTGGAAAGTGCCAATAGCTGCCAAACCAGATGTCTTTAGCGAGAGAAAAAATGGCAGTACCAGAGTGATATCTGATGCCTGTGCACATAAGTGATGCTACAGGTACCAACAGGAGAATCGTTTCCTTTTTGTGAAGTAGCATTTTTGTGAAGTGGCTCTCCTGCTGTTCTGGAGAATGGCTTGAACTCCCTCAGAGCAGGCTCGCTCTATCCATCGAAAAGTCTCACTGTCAAAAGTAGGGATGCTGGATTGAGTTGGCTCACCCTGCCCTCATTCCGGGACAGTAGTCCCTGAAATGGTTGCAGGAGGATGCATGGGCAAAAGACTAGTAGTTGTATGGTGGTGAACCAAAACTGCCTTGGCCACCAGGGTGCTATGAGGATCACTGTAACTCTGTCAAGTTTGATCTTCCTGAGAACCTGAGGAAGCAGAAGGGATGGGAGGTATGGCACATATCAACGGTTTTGACAACTGTACCTGGAATCTGCCCACTCTGAGGTTGAAGCCTTTGGCAGTCCCGGAACAATAAACTGGACACTTTTTGTTGTGATGGGTTGAAGAGATCCCAAGATGGGATGCCCTGTTGCTGGGTGAAGTTCCCATTTGTGATCCATGCGGAAATGCCTGCTGAGGCTGGCTGTCCATAAATTCATTAGCCCTGGGATGTGTACAGCTGAGAGGGTGATCCGATGCACTGGTTCCAAAGGCAGATTATGTCTTCAGACAAAGGGGGAAATCTCAGTCCTCCCTGCTTGTTTAAATAGTAGATGGTGGTCATGTTGACTGACCTGACATGGACAAGTATGAACAGAATGATGGTGTGATGGGTTTCACCCCCCACCTTCCGGGGTGCCACCTGATGTACTGATGTACCTCTGAGCCCACCTGTTCCACCAGCCTGGGCTCCCTTACACTGTCTTGCCGAGCCAGGCCCTCAAGTCTCCTCCACCCCACACACAGGTAGGGACACGCCCAGCTGCAGAAAGACACAGACACTGAAATCAGCTCTGCATGGGTAGGCTTCAGCTAGGGAACTGCCCAGCACTCCAGTGCACACCCCCTCTGGAGCGTAAACCCAAAATTATATCATCTTGCACTGCACAGGGAACTATACAGTGTACGCTCATGACATTTGCTCCCTCCCTCAGTGTGGAGGAAGATCTGCACAGCTTTTTCTCCCCCACTTATGAATTCCACAAATTGGTTTCAGAGAAAACAAAAACAAGTTTATTAACTACAAAAATAGATTTCAAGTGATTATAAGGGTTAGCAAACAGATCAAAGTAGGGTACCCAGCAAATGAAACGAACATGCAAGCTAAGCTTAATACTAAAGAAACTGGTTACAAGTAGTCATTTCTCACCCTAAATGTTGTTTTAGACAGATTGCAGAGGTTTTTGCAGGCAAACTGCTCTTTCTTGCAGCTTAAAATTTCAGGTAGTTCTTTCACAGGCCAGACACCTCTCCACCCTGGGCTCAGCTCTTCCCCCCAGCCTTGTCTTTGTTTCTTAGATGTTCCCAGCAGTCATCCTGGGTGGGGATTCAGGGAAGAACGAACGCTCATTATGTCACTCCCCTGCCTTAAATAGGTTTTACATATGGCAGGAATCCTTTGATTTTACAGTGTGGTCGGTCCCCCCCCCCCATCGAAAAATACTGGTATTCTATCATGGAGTCCAGTACCAGGTGACATGATCAGATGACCCTGTAATGTCAAAGCAGCCATGAATCAAAGGCTGTTTATAGCATCCCAGGAAGCTAGGAGATTAGCATCTTCAAAGATCTATTGTTCTCCCTAATGGTACACTGACTGGTCCCCAGCTAGTCAGCCAGACTGATTGCATTCTGTTTGGTGGGCGTTCCCCAGGTGCAAACACTTTTGTAGTACAGATGTATAGTCAATATTCCTAACTTTAGATACAAAAATGATACATGCATACAAATAGGATAATCCTATTCAATAAATAATAACCTTTCCAATGGTATCTCACAAGCCCCATCTTGCAAAAAATACATCTTAGATATGCTATAATATTATAACAATATTTCTATGAAGAATATGGGGCGTAGATGGGCAGGAATGTCTTGCGTGCTTTGAGAACTGCTCAAAGCCTAAGGTTGATATGTAGTCTGGATTCCTGTGGGGATCTGGCCATCGAGATACCCCCATGCTAGTAGGGAGGCATCTGTGATAAGAGTCTTTGTAGGTGGTATGGGAACAAAAGGGACCCCCACACATACTGTCTCCTTTTCCCACCATGTGAACAATGTCAGTATGTCTTCAGGAAGAGAGAGCTTCTTGTCTAGAGAGCTCCTGCTTGGGGCATAGATTGTCCATAACCAGATATGAAGACATCACAGATGTAGGAGTGACACAGGAGAATGCCATCATGTAGCCTAACAGAACCAAGCAGATCAGGTTGTAGGAGGAGGGCTGAAATGAAGCTGGCTGATGAGAGCCTTCATGGCTAGGAATCAGTCCAGAGGTAAGTAGGCCCTTGCTGTGAGTAAAGTTCAGGTCTGCTCTAACGAACTGTATGGTTTTCAAGGATGTTAATATGAACTTGTCTAAATCGACTTGAAATCCTAGGGAATGAAAGAATTGAAGTGTGGCTGTGGTAATTGCCTGTATCTTTTGGCAGGACCAACCCGTGAGCAGCCAGTTGTCCAGGTAAGGAAATCTCAGTCTCCCTTATCTGCGGTGACCACCACAAAATTTTTTGTAAATACCGTTGGCGTCACTGAGAGACCAAAAGGGAGTGCCCTGTATTGAAAGTGCTTCTGGCCCACTGCGAAGCACGGGGACCTTTTGTAAGTTGGGTGAAGGTCCAAATGAAAATGTGTGTCCTTCAAATCAAGGATCGTAAACCAGACAACTGAGATGAGGGAGGGTAAAATAGAGACCAAGGTGGTCATTCTGAAGTTTCAGTGTCATATAAAGAGAGAACTTAGGAGGGCAGTGGTGCTGGGTGTCTACTCCATTGCATCCTCTGCCACTTCTTGGGAGGTTCATATGTCCTCTGATGGAAAAAGAATGGAGGCGATGAATGATGATGAGGCGGAGGAATCCTACGATACTTTCTCCAGGGTGCCAGAGTAAAAATATCTAAAGAGTGGAGGGTAACACAAAAGTCTTTGAGGGTATGCAGCGACTCATCAGTCTTGTCACTTGTCTCAGCTGTGGTTTGGATCTCTTTGGGGAAACTGGAGGCCTGTAGCAATGAATCTCTTCTCATGACTATCGAAGTAGTCCTAGAGTGCATCAGCCACATCAAGGGCACCTGGAGGGAAGTTTGTGCAACTAGCTTTCCCTCATCCAGGATGTCCTGGAATTGAGGTCCACATTCTTGAGGGAACTTGTTCACAAATTCTGATAGCTTATTGTAATGTAAAAAGTCATATTTGGACATTAAAGCATGTTAGTTTGCTCTCCAGAATGCTAAGGAAGCCAAGAAAAACAGCTTCCTTCCAAAGATGTGTAGTTGCGTGGTATCTCTGTCCGGGGGAGTGGACTTGGGCTGGTATAGCCGACGTGGTTCTGTAACTATATGCATCATCAGGGAATTGGGGTTAAGGAGGGAAAACAAAAATTCCAGTCCCTTGGGGGGAAAGAAGCAATGCTTCTGAGCTGCTTTGGGGCTGGGGACTTGGATGCAGATGTATGCCAGACTACTCTGAGAGGTTCCATGATAGCCTCATTAATCATGAGTGCCATTTTAAAAAGAGCTGTAGCCTGAAATATGTCTAGGAGATAAGGGTTGCATTCTGGACCGCCTCCAGAGGAGTCTGGAGAGTGCTGCAATTCTCCCAAGAAGATCTGCTACTGGTTACAATCATCTGAACACGAGGGAGACATTGGTGATACTGCCTTGTCTGGAGAGCAGGTGGTGCTGATTGATCCTCCTCCATCAGCTGCTCCCATGGAGATTACTATTTTGCCTTGCTGGGTGAGGAACTCAGGACCCTCATACTCAGGTGCCTGGAAGCATGGATCCCAGGAGCTCCATTAAAGTCAATGTGATGTGGAAGAGAGGTGATCCCCATGCTGGGTACCATTGGTCCCTGGTCTAGAATTACTGTTGACAAGACAGGGAGGTGGAGTTGATCTGGAAGCCATGTCCGGACTGATTGTCCTCTGTTGGCTATCTGAAGGGAATGACAGTACTGACTCATATCTGTCCGATAGGCCTCCTCGTGTTCCATTATTGGGGCTGGAGGTACCATGGGATCTGTGAGCTCCCATTACTGTTGCGGGTTTTTTCTTTTTCTGTAGGGGCTCCAGGTATGTCTGTTCCAGGGTACAGCATCTTCTAGCAGTGCTGGAGGAAGGGGCAAAGTGGGCCTCTTTTTTGAGGACATATGAGGGGATTTGTCCTGTTTCTGCTGGGGAAATTTGATCTTGTTTGTTTAGTGTCTCTACTTCATGAGGGTCGTGTATTTGGAAAAGGACTCCAAACTGCTGATACTGGACACTGGCGATGCACTGCCTGATGGTTCCAGGTGAGTGGGAGGGCCCCAGTTCTGAATGGAGCCTCATGGAAAGCTACATAAGGCGCTTGTGGAACCCGAAATCTTTTCTGGTACATGGAAGGAACGCATGGCAGATACTTCAAGGGAATGTGAGTTTCCCCAAGGCAGTACAGACAAATTTTATGAGGGTTGCTCACTGGGAAAACCCAGGGGCAGGCCAGGCAAGGTTTAAAGCCAGGCACTTTGGGCATAATTGATGCCCTGTAGAAAAAAGGGGGAATTAGAGGAGGAAGAGCCTTCAATCCCCAAATAACTAACTAGCACTAAAACTAAGCTAACTAAGAATATTATTTTCAATAGTTAGACTCAACAAAGTCTAACACAGACAAGAAGAACAGACACAGGAGGTTCTGTCGCAGACTGTGAGCAGTAGAAGAGGAACTGGGGATGTGGGGTTGGTCTGTGCCACCCTTTATGCCCTCACAAGGAGGCACAGGGCATAGGCATGGAGTAACAGACACTGCTGTTAAAGAATTTCCAGTCCCGGATGCACATTGTGTGCACACACTCATAGTGACTACCCATAGGGACCAGTGCTCAAAGAAGAACTTCCTGATATCCAAATATTTTTTTTCCAGTGGAGATTTCTAGGCTGCACAGCGGTTTCTTTCAATGTTCTGCAAGTGACCTGTCATGAAGATGAGGCTGTTTGATAAGTGGCCTTTCAGTAGGAGCTGTTCCAGAACAACCTGGGAAGAGAACTGGAGCTCTCATTCTGTTTAATATAAAATAACATAATGGAGGGTAACAGATCACTAGGAAATATCATACCTGCAAACATGCAGATGTGGGGCCAGATTTTTGGCTACTAATGGGTATGTAAGTTGGGGCAAGTCAATCCACGGAAGTCTCCTAGCGTGTGCCTGCACAGGGGACAGCTAGAATCTTGGTGCTTGCACTCCCAGAACACAAGGTGTGGGAGTATTAGTATAACCAGCAGTGCTAGACACCCCAAAGGGGTTTTGTGTTGCGAGAGTCAGAAGGTTATTATAGATGAGCTCAAGTCACGAAGTTGTTTTAAATTTAAATCCCTCTCCACCAAATTTCAAGACTGTTTGAATCTGGGGGTTTGCTTTGGCCCATAATAGGATGGGGCTAACTGCAAAATTTGGATTGGATCTGGATTGTGGTGCTCCTCCCTCCAAAAGTGTGAACTGAGTTTGGTTCTGGAGGGTTGATTCTGGACTATCTGTAATGTTTGTACTGAAAAGTTGGGCTTTATCAGCTGAATAATGTCCAATTAGGTGTATCTATGTAACCTTCCCTCCTCCCCCTCTTCAGAAAATGAACAGAACTATCAAGAAAGGGTTAGGTTTCATCAAAGAACATCATGGAGATCCTAGAAGGCATGGAGCCTTCAGAAGATGCTTATTGCCATAGTGGATGGTAGTCTCCACTTAAGAGATGTCACAGAAAAATTACCTGGAGAAGCATAAGCCATCAAAGAGCTCCAGGATTGGGCAGTCCCTGCAGAAGATGCTAGGGGGCTCTGAAGGTGTGACATCTTTCAGGGAATGTTAAGGTGCTCCAAGATAGGTTGATTCCCTTTGGCTTATGCCATGGAGTTCAATGAGAGGGCATGAGGGGTTGGTCTCCTTTATGAAATGCTACTGATCTCTGGGAAAAATGAACCCCTGAGAATGTTTCAAAGTTCTAGAATGCTCGTGTCCAATTTGAGGGATGGCAACATTGCATGCCTTGTAGAAGGACAGAGAAGGTACAGGGTGGGATCTAACCCCCAGCTATGGTACCTTCCCTTATCACAGCTAAAAGATAGTTGCACAAAATGGCCATGCTGGAGTAATAAAGTAAATATTTCAGGGACTCCCTGTGCCCTATTCTAACCCCAAGACCACACGCTGTTCCCTATAGATTTCTACGTGCAGAAATACTGAGGAGCAGTTGTAGGTGAAGTAAAACTCTTCATATGCTAAAACAGATAGGGATTTAATACAGAACATTTAAGAAAAAGTCTGAGTCACACAATGTGCAGGAGTTTTGCTGCTATTTTATTGCTTTATGATGCCCTGGGTTTAAGGTTTCCACTCGATGACTTTGATGGCGATTTTTGCTGCTCTGCTTACAGCCTCACTTGAGTCATTCAGCTGCCCTCGAAAGAGGTCCACATGGTTCAGTAGTGTCTTGCGACCTTCAGGTGCCTCAGACAGCATGGTCAGGGCTTTGATTGCATTCAAGCGTACTTTGCTGCTTTCATCATCGACCAGCTTCAGTAAAGGTGGAATGGCATCTGCACTAAGGGCTGCATATTTCCCTGAGCAAAAAATAATTGGACTTAAAATTTGTTATTGAATATAATCAAATAACCACTTAACAAGCCTGAACCTGTTAATAAACCAGGACCACACACTAGAAAGGGAGCTAGCTCGATCTCCGCTCTGGTTCTAGATTTTGAACACTTCAATATTTGGTAGTGCTGATGGCTTTGGGTTTTGGTTCAGCCCCTCTCTGCTAGAGACCACAATAAACCTCCATTTTTTTATTCTTAAGAGAGCAATCCCACTACTTAAGTTAACTCCCCCTACTTTCCACATTTTATTTATTTTACTTTGAAAAGAATCACTTAGATCTCAAGAGACACCAAATGATAAGAAAAAATTTCTCAGGGCAAATGTCCTCAGGAGCGCCCTCCATTCTTTTCTTTTCTAAGATATTCTGAGTAAATACTTAAATCTACTCCTGTATCATCTTCCAGAGCAAGGGGGGCATTTGCAGTGGTATGCAGAGGAGGACTGAAACACAATTACTGTTATTAAGGATTCTTGTATGTCGAATTACATGTTCAGCACACTGAAAAGTTACCCGTTAGTGTTTTCAAAGTCATGGATCTGACATTGATGAGAACTCCCTCTGCCCCAGTAGTGGGGAAAACGATACCTTTTAAACACAAACTACAGGAAAGTAATGGAAAACTTAGGCACTCCTGCTCTCAGCTAAGGATTGCAGGTTCAAAGCATTCCGAGGACAGTTGCTGGTTGTGGGACTCTAACCTAGCAGCACCTTTGAGGGAGGGTGGTGCTATAACCATTACTTGTCCTCTGCCAGAAAGAATCTTCCCCAGGCACAGGTAGGCCTGACATACATTTCCCTGAGCCAGTGGAGGTGGATTAAACCAACTATATTGCAATACCTAGACACTATGGGTGAACAAAGTAGCTGAGGGACAGACCTAATGAAATGTCCCGTTTCTGCTAGTTTCTGCAACAACTTTAGCATTATCTGAAGCTAGATTTTTTCAATTTATCTAAGAAAGTTATGAAATAAAACTGTCAGCTGATCAAATGGCACTAGTCTGGTAGCAGAATGAGGAATGCTCTGCTTTACAGGAAGTATCCCCAGCAGGAGCTGCTTCTCTCACCTTGGGTCGTAATGGTGGCATTCATCAGTGCTCCTGCTGCATTGGCTCGGACCTCAGGATCTGAATCCTCCAACAGGCTGACCAGCACTGGGATAACCTCTTCATCCCACACAATATTTTTTCCTTCCAGAGGGATACTGAGGAAGAGAGAAGGTGCTTTCTTGAACCTATGTCAACAATCAGTACAACTGACTACAGCCTCCTACCATTTCCCCCCTTCATTTCATGACGAGAATGCTGATGCAGAATTCTCTTCTGTTCTGTTTGGAGCCAGATTATTCTGAATGTTAGAGGGCACTTTAAACACCCATGCCAGAGTTACAAATCGGACAAGGGAGAGGTCAGTTTGTGGTAGAGTGGTTACTGTTGAAACTACATGCTCAATGGATAGGAAAGATAGGAAGTATGGCAAGAAACCACCCTGGCTTAATCAGGAAATCTTCAATGATCTGAAACTCAAAAAAGAGTCCGACAAATTACAAAGGGTGAATATAAATAAATTACACAAGTATGTAGGGACAAAATTAGGAAGGGCAAGGCACAGAACAAGATTAAACTAGCTAGAGACATAAAGGGTAACAAGAAAACATTCTACAAATATATTAGAAGCAAAAGGAAGACCAAAGACAGAGTAGGCCCGTTACACAAGGGGGGGGGGAGGGAACAATAACAAAAAATGTGGAAATGGCTCAAGTATTAAATGACTTTTTTGTTTCAATTATCATCAAAAAGGTTGGCAGTGATTGGACCTCTAACACAGTAAATGCCAGTGAAAATGAGAAGGATCAGAGGCTAAAATACGTCACCAGGGCCTGATGAAATTAATCCTGGAATACTCAAGGAGCTGACTGAGGAGATATCTGAGCCATTAGCAATTATCTTTGAAAAGTCATGGAAGACGGGAAAGATTCCAGAAGACTGGAAAAGGGCAAATATAGTGTCAATCTGTAAAAAGAGAAATAAGGACAACCCGGGGAATTACAGACCAGTCAGCTTAACTTCTGTACCCGGAAAGATAATGGACCAAATAATTAGGCAATCAAGTTGTAAATATCTAGAAGATAATAAGGTGATAAGTAACAATCAGCATGGATTTGTCAAGAACAAATCATGTCAAACCAACCTGTTAGCTTTCTTTGACAGGGTAACAAGCCTTGTGGATGGGGGGAAGCAGTAGACGTGGTGGATCTTGATGTTAGTGAAGCTTTTGATACTATCTCGCATGACCTTCTCATAAACAAACTAGGGAAAGGCAATCTAGATGGAGCTACTATAAGATGGATGCATAACTGGTTGGAAAACTGCTCCCAGAGAGTAGTTATCAGTGGTTCACAATCAAGCTAGAAGGGCATATCAAGGGGGTCCCTCAAGGATCAGTTCTGGGTCCAGTTCTGTTCAATATCTTCATCAGTGATTTAAAGAATGGCATAGAGAGTACACTTATAAAGTTTGCGGATGGGATTGCAAGTGCTTTGTAGGATAGAATTAAAATTGAAAATGATCTCGAGAAATGGTCTGAAGTAAATAGGATGAAATTCAATAAAGATAAATGCAAAGTAGTTCACTTAGGAAGAAACAATCAATTGCACACATACAAAATGGGAAATGACTGCCTAGGATGTAGTATTGTGGACAGGGATCTGGGGGTCATAGTGGATCACAAGCTAAATATGAGTGAACAGTGTAACACTATTGGGGGAAAAAAAGCAAACATCAATCTGGGATGTATTAGCAGAAATGTTGTAAGCAAGACACGAGAAGTAATGCTTCAGCTTTACTCTGCACTGATTAGGCCTCAACTGGAGTATTGTGTCCAGTTCTGGGGTGCCACATGTCAGGAAAGTTGTAGACAAATTGGAGAAAGTCCAGAGAAGAGCAACAAAAATTATTACAGTTCTAGAAAACATGACCAATAAGGGGAGATTGAAAACATCGGGTCTGGAGAAGAGAAGACCTGGGCTGGGGGGGCAAAACAGTTTAAGTACATAAAAGGTTGTTACAAGGAAGAGGGAGAAAAAAATTCTCCTTAACCTCTGAGGCTAGGACAAGAAGCAATGGGCTTAAATTGAAAAAAAGGCCTTTTAGGTTGGACATTAGGAAAAACTTCCTGTCAGGGTGGGTTAAGCACTGAAATAAATTGCCTAGGAAGGTTGTGGAATCTCCATCATTGGAGATTTTTAAGAGCAGGTTAGACAAACATCTGTCAGGGATGGTCTAGATAATATTTAGTCCTGCCATGAGTGCAGGGGACTGGACTAGATGATCTCTCGAGATCCCTTCCAGTTCTATGATTCTATATAGTAGTATAGCTCATGGAGGTATTTTGGTGATACTAGCAGTGAGCACTGGGGTTGGGTGCCTATATTTCCACAGCCATTTGCCTTTAAAGCCAGAAGCCAAGTGTTCATATTATCTAATACTCTAACTGTTAAATGTGGTGCCTCACAAATGAGATAAAATACAGGGTCCTTGCCTTGATGCAGGCTTGTAGTTGAACTCTTGGGTTTGACTCACTAAAAACTCTTATTGGTTTACTCTGTGGATGATGAATTTAAGACTTAAATAAAGAGCCACAGGATGATTCTGAGTGCACAGATCTCATTTCTTTAGGAGGATCTGCCATATTGTAGCTCCCTATTCAGTATGTGTTTGGGCTGAACTTAGCATAGTAGTTTTCATAAACAATGATGCCATTTCCATGGAAGATTATTATATTGAACTGTATTAAATCATAGTGACCAAATATGTTATCCTTCACCATACTGCACGGTTCTGTTAACAACAACTTGCATTTATATTGTGTATTTTACGCCAAGGATTGTGAAATGCTTTACCGACTTAACTAACTGATATATAAAGTATATACAGGAATGTTTTATCCATTGAAATGCAGCCACTCTAGGATAAAATATAGCAACTGTTTAACCCAACATAGTAACAAATGACAAAGTTTATAACAGGAGATGAAGAATGCTGTATCCAACTGAAAATTTAGGTAGGTAAAAAATAATGAGTTTATTCTAACATTCCTCCTCTTGCAAAAAGTTATTATGGGATCGATCTGGTGATCACAAATTATCAGGATTTTGGTTCTACACTGTCTCATATACAAAACGGTACATCCAGCAGTGCTGCAGTGCTTAGCACCATGTAGGGGCATTAGTTCACTATGAACGTGAGTGGCAGGGGTAGGAGGGAAGAGTGCCATCTACTGAATCGCCAACACCAGAGCAGCTAAGTCCATGTACACATCTAGCCTGATGTTACTTTGCAATGTGAGATGTGACAAGTTTAAAGTGTAAGGTGGTACAACTGCAAACTAGTGCCCGGGACTCAATCAGTAGACAGATATTGTCTTGGAACAACCCATGTGCATGGTCCTTTCTTCCCCTTACCTAATTCCCAAGAGGGCACGGGCAGCTTTGCTCCTGATGGCCACTGATGGATGAGTGAGCTTTTCCTTCAGAATGGGAACAGCGCCTGTTGCAAGAGCTTCAAAAGCCTCTACACATAGGCAGCCACAGAGTGTGTCCAGTATCAACTCTTGGATTTCATCCAGCTCAGTTTTCAGTTTAAGAACAAGTGAAGAAATCAAACTGCTTTCCACTATGCCAACAGCACCTGCAGCCAGAGACAGAAGGGAAACTTGGACTGAAAGTGCTAAGGCATTTAATGCTTCAATCAACATTTTGAAATTTGCTACCACGATTAAAATGACCCAGCTATTTCTGTCCCCATAATAGTGTGGTGTTAAGAGAGATGGAGACTGTTGTAACTGTGGACACTTTACCAGCACTCCTCCAACATTTCCCCAGGATTTATTTGGCAAATTTCACCTTATTTGCAAACTGTAAGCAGTTTATAGTTTTCTCAAATGTATTCTCTTGCAGAGTCATTCCCTTCAACCTTATTCTGTCCAGCATCATTTGCTAAAAGAGGCAACACATTATCTACTGCCACAGCTCATGCTTGTTCCTACAATGATTTCAACCCAGGTGAGGCTCAAGTTAACAGTTGCTCTGATGTTCCCAATATCCACAAGTGCACTATTTTGTCCTTATAATAACTCCTGCTGAGAGATTACAGGAGTGGAATAGCTGTGTGCTCCCTGTCACAAGGCTCTGCACCCCCGGCTTCCTGCGATTTACTATTACTCTCAGCCAGTCAGTAAAGCAGAAGGTTTATTTAGATGACAGGAACACAGTCCAAGACAGGTCTTGCAGGTACAGACAACAGGATTCCCCCCCCCCCTCAGTTAGGTCCATCTTGGGGTCCCAGGGCACCACAGCCCCCTTGGGAGGTCAGAGCCCTGTCTGCCTCCCAGCCATTCCACCAACCAGCTCCTGAAACTCTCCCTTCAGCGACCCCTCGCACAGCCTTTGTTCAGTTTCCCGGGCAGAGGTTTCACCTGGCCTCTAACCCCTTCCTGGGTTCTCACGTTACATGCTCAGGTATCTTCCCTCAAGGCCAGTCTCCCATCCCCCAATGCAGACCGTCCTAGCCAACCTCCCCTGCCTTCCCAGCCAACACTCCCGACTCAGCATTCAAAGACCACATTAAGAACAGTCCCAGTTCGTCACACTCCCTTACACCATTCCTTGCAATGATTTATACTGGGAGAAACGGGGGGGTTGAGCTTCCCAGCAGTCAGCACTTCACTATTTCCTAGAAAGAATAATCTTGCTGGGCTACAGCACAGCTGCGAGGGCTGAGTGGCTTACTATTAAGCATTCCATTTCTTAGACAATACTGAGCCAACATTGAAACAGCATTGCCATGGAAAAGTGAAAGCAGAAGAGAACACATTGTCCACCAGTAACTATGTGGAAACAAAATCCTCAGCGTCTGGTTGCTAAGACAATTCTTTGGTTACTAAGAGAAAAGTGGCTCCATTTGAATTGATTCATATGTAGTTGAACAAGGAAGTTCAGTGTATGAAAAGCAACAAGGCTACTTAAAAGCAATCTCCTTATTCAGGGATAAAGGGATCTTTCCCCCAAGTACAGCTAGAAAAGGATTTCAATGACCCTTTGGTAACCCATGGGAAAAATTCCCTCAGTTCACAGTCAAGCCTAAGACTACTATGGCCCTTTATCAATGTATAGAACAGAATAACCTCTACTCTACATCTGAGGTTTTGCTGACATTGAGTAATTTCATATGTCATTAGCTTACTGGGCTTTACTCTCCTAATGCAGAAGAAGCCGTGACAGTGATGTTATTAAAGCTTTTGCTACCTTTGCTACATTTGGAAGCCAGTTGCAGTAAGAGTACAAAAACCATCAAGTTGGGAAAAATGAAAATTGGAATCACAAAGATTATGTTGAAGGCTACAAATAAGTGATGTTTTAAGCTGAGAACTGTGTATTGTGACAGGACAGTGATGTAGGGAGAGCATATACATGTCTTCTGTAATGCCATAGATCAGTGTGACTGCACTGGGGAGTCATGTTGCCAAGGCATGATATTGTAATTAAGTATGATTTCCATTTTCCTTTCTTTAATCAATTTTCTCTTTCTTTTTCAGGCACGAGGAGAAAGAAATTCATGACCAGATTCTGGCCCCATGTTCCATCCCATTTGTGTTGCTTTGATGGAACAAAAGGGATGATTGGCTTCTAATGGGCCAGCTAGAGATTCTCCTCATAAAGGAATAAAGTCTGTATCGCTGACTTTCACTGACTTTTGGCTCCTTTGTCATAGCGCTGTGTTGTGGGTGGGCTGGAAAAAAGTGGGGATATAGCAGGGAGTGCTTTGTGTGTCAAGAACTCCTGGCTGGCAGCATGGTCCCTAGAGAACTGATCCTGCAGGAATAACCGAGAACAGCCTAAATTATAACCTGGGGCTGACCTACCCATATTTCCCCCACTGGTCTGATCCCAAGAATCTGCCTCCACATGTTTTGAAGGTCTTTTGAAGTAAATTGTATAGTGAGAGAGAAACTTCCAAAAACCAGCCTTTAAAATTGCTCCCATAGTTGTTCATGACAAAAATCTCCCCATAAGCCCACTGGCATGTGAGACTAGGATAGCCAAAAACTTCCTACTATTTGCAAATGTAGGTCTGCCATGCAAATAATTGTATGTGCAAAATTGGGGGTTTCAATGTCAGAGGAGGATTTGACCTGAAAGCAGATGGTTCCTGCAGCATCCATCTACTTCCTGTAGACCTGCTGTGATAGCTACTCTGTGATATTTTCAAACAGGAAGCACATTTGGACAACTTGACCTTAAAGTAATTTTATTCTTCCCTGATAAGATGGCATGTTGCATGCAAACGTAAAAATAAATACAAATCGTGGGAAGTTAAAAGCTCTACATTCCTCCTGCTTCCAGGCCCAGTGTGTAGTTTTCATACTGCTGTTCCTCAGGCAAGGGTCACAAACTAGGCATTAACAGTTCATAAGACAAATATGCTTCTCATATAGCACACTCAGCTCTGATCTAAGCCAAGATAAGCAATCGCTCGCTTTCATTTTCCTTCTGTCTGTTATTACTTTTCTCTTAACTCTTTTTCTCTCATGCCTATTTTCTGTTTGTCTTTGTCCATTCATCAACCCTTCTTAATCCCTTTTTGCCAAATATTTGCCATGCATCTCTTTCTGCCTTGTGCTATCCCAGCGTCTTTTCTCTCCTGTTTGTCTCTCTCACGCCTGCCTTCTTGAATGCTAGCCTAGCACTCTTGCTATCTTCACTACCATTTCTCTTCCTGCAACCATACATGTGTGTCTTTTGCTGCATCTCAAAATTAATGGCCCATGTCTCTGTTTGCATCCTTCCTTTCATGTGGCATTGATCTGTTTGACTGCCCCATTTTCATTGGCTTTTGAGTTTGTTTCTGCCAGTTAATGTTTATTGAGCTTCTTTGACTCAGTCATCTTTAATTAACTGCATTTTTCCCTCTTCATGTCTTACCATTGGTGGAGGCCCTTGCTATTGAGACTCGGAGTGCAAATTGTGTGTCACACCCAGCCATCTTGTCTCCTTCTGCTACAGTGAGTTGGCTGGGGTTGTACAGAGCATCTTACATAGTGCCAATAGTGGGCTTTGTGCTTGACAAACTAAGTAGGAACACAGGGTCTCTCCCTAAAAGAATCTACAATCTGCTGAAAGAGGCTGCTGGCTGGACTGTAACAAGAAACAATGACTGAGTTGAGGAATCACAGCAAGTTCCATGATTTCTGTTTAGATGTTTTGTTTGTTTGTTTTAATATTGATTTCACCTATTTAGTTGACCCTACGTTTGTGCAAGCACTTTTGCTCTTTTCACTGCTAACATTCATCTGCTGTATCAGGTGTTCTGTGATGGGGGTTCAGTCTCTGCTCTAGCTGCTGGAAGCATAAACATGTATCCCTAGTAAGTCTCAAACTTAGCAGCATCTCTTTTTTGTGTCATATAGAGTCAGTAAGCCTTATCCATAGCTGCACCGTCACGTCTATGACATCAGCAGCATTCTAGATTAGGAGCAACCTATTTTCAGGGCAGTTGTGTGACTAGTAGCATAGATTAAATGCATGCAGTAGCTCAGTGCTTCTCCAGTATTTCCTTTCTGCAGGCCAGTTTGTAAAGGAGTGATTCTCTCTGCGCTTCTCCCATCACAACACCCTGATCCACCACTTTGTGGTTCTCAAAATGTTTCATTCATTGGACCACTGGGAAGAATTGACCACTGGTGGTCCATAAAACACAGTTTGAAAGTCCCATATTAGCTAATGTAATTTTAAGATTGAGAATGCAGGGTCCTCCACTCTCCCCCAAAAGATATGTCAGTGAGTAGATAAAGGATAGCAGTATTCTTGAATTAGACTAAAATTTCCTTCCAGGGTGTCTGGAGCAGCGGATAGGCCCACCAAAAATGAAAAAGAGCCCACCTGTCTGCTCCACTTCCAACATCTAGCTAAATATGTTCTATCTTCTTACTGAAGAGAGAGACTCTGTAGTCATCCCTTGAAATGTCAAACTAATTCTTTTAAATTAATGTAAGCAGAGTCAGGATGAGCTCTACCCTGACATCTGGTGGTGAACTATGGCGAGTGTGGAAAAGAACTCCAGGGGCTGATCTTGTTTGCATAGGCACACCCACTCGCCTGGCATGAAACAACAGCAACTCAAAGTGGTTACTTTGGCTGGTGTGGGATCCCCAGTTTCTTTGTTATTGGGGCAGGAAGAATAAAGTTTTGTTACCTTGATTCTGTGAATCAAGGGCAGTGAACCTGTTGTATGACAGAAGGACTGAGTGAGTCCTTCACCATTACCTAAGTAGCACTTGCTTGACAAGGGGCATGGGTTACAAAACCCAGTGAATAGAGAGAGGATGGGGACAGGTATTTGTACCTGATGGTATGGGCCCCTCTCTGAGGGGTTGAAACACCAACCCCCTCTCTCCACTGTTGGATATCAGAGCTAACTTTGATTCCATTAGGAGTCTAGTTACGGACTGCTGAACTGAATTCACTCTGGGTCAATGGTGCACTAGCACTGGGGCTCCCCTACTATGAGCTGAAATCACAAAAGAGCTGAGATCACTAAGGCTGTGTTAACTAGTGGGGGAGCCTGAAGCTATAATGCTAAGCGGCTGGCAGAGCAGCTAGCAGAGTGGAGCCTTGTGGGATGGTTGGAGTGGAGCTGAGCGACTCACAGGTCGGTGAGTGGAGCGGAGTGGAGTGGCTGGAGGAGCAGCGAGCAGAGCAGAGCCTTGTGGGAGCGGCCCAAGGGACGGCTGAAGTGGAGCAGAGCTGAGCGACTCACAGGTCGGTGAGCAGAGTGGAGCAGCTGCCAAAGCAGTTCGTGGGACGGCAGGAGCATCTCACGGGACAGCTGGTGGAGTGGAGTGGCTCGTGGTGAAGGCTGCAGCAGAAACCCGTCGACCTCGGATCACGTAAGGTGCCCCTTAACGCCCTGTGTGCCCCCTCCCCCCCGAACTCTGGGGCTGCACTGACCAGGGACAGAAACTTTGGGGGGTTGTTGGACTTTTGGGACTTTGGTGATTCTTGGGTTGCTGGTTTCAAGAACCAAAGAGAAAGGACACAGCCCAATTTGCTGGGGTGGGTTTTTGCTCATGACTCCTGTTTGTGTTGTTTTTCCAATTTAATGCTGATGTCGTTTACCTCATGTTATTAAACATTTTCTGTTACACTCAGACTCTGTGCTTGCGAGAGGGGAAATATTGCCTCCTAGAGGCGCCCAGGGGGTGGTATGTAATTGTCCCAGGTCACTGGGTGGGGGCTCGAGCCAGTTTTGCATTGCGTTTTTGAAGCGGAACCCCTAGATACAGAACCCGGCCCTTGTTGCTGCCAACTTAGATGGGCAGAAGGGTTACATTAAGATCCAAATCTGTGATCTGTTTTACAGTAAAGTTGTCTTAGAAAGAACGTCTGTTAGTGTCTCCAAGAATACTTAGAAAACAAAAATAATCTTTTGTCTGAAAGTTCTCAGCCAGGCAGAAAGGAATACACTTTAGAGTTTTCACATTAAAAAATAGATCCTAGATTACATTTTTACATAGGAATTACACACTAGATCACACAAATGATCCATCAAATTCAGCATCCTATGGTGGTCAGTACCAGATGCTTCAGGGAAGGGCACAAAAAAACTCTTGTGAAAAATTATGGAACATCTGTTTTTTCCCAGCCCTGACAGTTAGTGGTTGGCTTATGCCCTGAAGCATGAGCATTTTATCTTTTATGATACAAATTTTCATCCTGTCTCATTTAACTCAATGTTCACCATCCATATAAATGTCTAATCTCTTCTTCTAAGATCTTAGCTTCAACTCTATATATTGGATGATCATAAATTAGGAAACATCTTGTAGTGTATGCAAAATAATTTAATTCATTTTGTTCAGAAGAAAATGTTGTTTGGCCTACAGGTATGTGGCTGGGATAATTCACTTACTAATTGCAATGTGATCCTCACATGTTTATGAACTCCCTCCACTGTGAAGATCTTTCTAAAAAACAACATGAAGGCAGGAAAAAGATCTGACATTGTATTGCTTGCTCTGAAGATCTGAGTTCAAATATAGTGAATTAAAGTATTCAGATGATAACTAATCCTCAGGATCTGTGCTCCAGCCATGTGCTACAATCAAGTTTCAGATGTGACAGATTACAAATCCCTCCTTGCTCCTCTGAGTAGTAAGGGAGACATACAAATATAGAGTAAGAGCGAAGTGACTCATAAAACACCCTGCCATAAAAGGCTCTGATGACATCATTGCTTCCACAAACACCTGGCATGATTTATTTAAGTTGTTTACAGAAAGGAAAGATAATTCAATGGGTATAACAAAGCGAACATGTTCATAAGAGAATTTGGATTGATTCAGGTCTCTTCAGTTAATATTGGATTTTATACCTGCCTAAATACTTGCGCGTGTAGATCGAGGGCCCAGACAATCATTCACTGTTACTCAATAAGCCTCTACCAGATCCAATCATTTATCAAACTGCTGCTCTGCATTTTCCGTTGACTGTCTGAGTCCATGATCTAGCTCTCTGAGTTTGGCTGCATTGTTTTTTCATTATTTGTTCTATTGCCTGTGTTCCTGTTCTCAACAGGCTTCGATATTGCATATAGGATATTCTCATTTAAACCATTTACCTTATTATATTTATGAAAAGTCCTAAAACTGACTCCTGCACATAGAATTTGACTTTTCACTTCTCTGACAGTAAGGCCAAGAAGTTAGAGACTGCCTTGGCACCCCAAACAATTATTTTAAGCTCCGATTTAAGGAAGGACAGCCCAATAGTTAAAAAGAGAAAAAAATCATTAATTCAATTGCAGCCAAGGGATACACTAAAACAAATAAAATAATAATCCATATTTATGATACACAGGCTCTGTAAATATATACATGTATTATATTTTCTATCACAGTCATTCCTAGAGGATTCAAATGAGATCATAGTTCCATTGTGCTAGGCACTGTACAAATGCATAAGAGCCAGTCTCTGCTTCAACAAGATTACAGACTAAATAGATAAGATGGATAAAGGAGGGGAGGGGAAATATAAGTATAGAGAGGTAGAGGTCAGTGAAAGGGTATAGAAATGATCCCAGGTCTCTTGATGCTCAGCCCACTGCTCCATCCACTAGATTCTCTCTCTCTCTCTCTTTTATATGGCATTATAAGTATGCAAAGCTAGTATAACTATTCATTTTCATCTACAACAGGGGTAGGCAACCTATGGCACACGTGCCAAAGGCGGCACGTGAGCTGATTTTCAGGGGCACTCACACTGCTCGGGTCCTGGCCACTGGTCTGGGCTCTGCATTTTAATTTAATTTTAAATGAAGCTTCTTAAACATTTTAAAAACCTTATTTACTTTACATACGATAGTTTAGTTATATATTATAGACTTATAGAAAGAGACCTTCTAAAAACATTAAAATGTATGACTGGCACGTGAAACCTTAAATTACACTGAATAAATGAAGACTCGGCACACCACTTCTGAAAGGTTGCCGACCCCGATCTACAATCTATACTTACAGGTAGAGATGGCATTTTGGCTCTATATCTCTATTTTCAGACAACTTTCTGGAAACACTACCTTTCGGACTGAAATGTCTTACGTTTGGTCTTAATACAGAAATGTGGTTTTTTTTTTTTAAATTAAGTTTCATAAAAATGTGTTGAGCAGTTTAAGTTATCTGAGCATCGGGAAAGAGTGGTTTATAAATGTTAATTGTTGTAAAACAATGTTTTTACAATCAGGATTTTCATTTGTAAATTTTATTTAAACAAGAGCTAGTGAAACATTTTGGATGAAATATGAACTTACTCACCGTTCTTCGTCCAAACAAAACATGAATTTCTGAAGTCTGAAAAGATTTTTCTATCTTTTGAAAAAAAAATAAAATAAAATAAAGCTCCACATCTCAGTACCTGCTGGATATAGCTGAAACCCCATGAAAAGGGCTATTCTGGCTTTTCTCCCACTGTTTCCAATCCAAACTGTGTTGGAAATGGTGATATTTCCAGTCTCCTTTAAAGGGCAGGCACACAAGAGGGGAGTGTTGTTTTCTCCATGCTGTGAACAGTTGTTGGCATTAGTGTACAGCTCGATTACTTAGATAGCTTGAAAAGGGGCCAACAAGCAGCTCCACTCTTAGAAACAGCAAAATAAATCAACAAAGCAAAAAGGGACCACATTATGGGGATATACATGAACAACTCACATTGGCTTCAACAGGAATTGCTTGCATATATCTGAGGTCAGAATTTGGCAGAGAGAGAAAGAGAGCGCACACTTATTTCTCCTCCAATAAAGAATGAACACACTCAATGTTCAAACACCTTCTTTGACCACTGGGAACGCTCACTGCTGAGAGCAGTGGAAGTGCTTCACACTAACAAAAGTGGTTTTCAACTTTTAAGTCCAGCTACTTTAAGGGTCAGAGGAATTAAGGGGGGCACTTCACTTGGGCTCCTTCCTAGAAATGTGTACTTACAAGTTTTCATTTTCCAGATTTTTTTTGCTGTGAACACTGCTTTTTCCTTTCTTTTTGTGCAAAAAATTTATTAGATTACTCATTGACATTTAGGTAATACTTTTGTTAATTCTTTGATTTTTGTAAAGTGTGTGTTAATGTTGAAATATCAGCATTATTTCTTACGTTCTGCCCTAACTATTTTTGTCAGAGAAAAGAGCTTCTCCTGCTGTTGACAGCAGAGATGGGGGATTTACAGAAGGCCATGTGCTGCTGGACTCATACAAGCTGAGTTCTACTTTACGCCATGAGTACTCCCAGTTACTTCAGGGGGGCTACTTGACAGATAAGGAACTACTCAGCATGAATAACGGAATTAAAATACAGTCAAGAGAAAGGTAGTTTTACAAGTGAAAAATTTTCTTTGACACAGAAAAAAAATGCAAACTATTTAAGGCAAGTATGCCCCTTTTTCCTTATGCTTCATTGCTAATTCCACAAAAGCAGAGACTTAGGAATACCCTTACAGGAGAACATTTAGCTTTTTGACTGGCTTGTGAAGTCTTCTGGTGGCCCTGAGGATCTCTTTGTGGAAGTCTGAAATATCTGCTGACGTTTCTACCACAAAGCATCAGACATGACTCCCGGGGTTGGTTTGTACTTGCTGTAGCGAAGTAATGCCTCACCAGTGCAGCACCTCCTGCTGGTTGTCTTGGGAATTAGCTCTTTCAGCACTCAGAGTGCCCTCTGCTGGCTGGTCACTCACCTGCCTCCGGCCCCATGTCCCACCCAGACCCCAGTGCCCCTTTATCTCAGTGTTCTGCCCCAGCAGTATCCCCACTCTCTGGGTCTCCCCTCCCCAGGGAACCCCCAACCCTCTATCCCCACCTTGCCTCAGTGGCTACTGCCAGTCATCATCTAGCACCCGCTCACTAGGGCAAACTGCAGTCTGTCATAGCCACTCATCATTGGCAAAGAAGTTAGACCAGCTGCCTCTGCTTAACCCCAGGCTGCACCTCTCAGACAGCCCCAGTACCTGTTTTGGCCTTTAGCAAGGCCCAAAGCCTGGGAAGATGCCAGGCTAGAGCTCCCCAGTTCCAGTTCCTCTTGCCTTTCCCCAACCCTGCTCTATTCCCAGTACCCTGCACTCCTAGGCAGCCAAGTCCTTCTCTCTCCACAGCTAGAGAGAGACTGACTCAGTACTTGGCTCACAGCCCTTTTATAGGGCCAGCTGTGACCTGATTGGGGCGTGGCCCTAGCTGTGGCTGCTTCCCCAGTCAACCTAGCCTTTCACAGGAGCGGGGTAACTGCCCCGCTACACTTGCCCCACACTAGAGAGGAAGAGGTTAAGGCAGCACTTTTGGCAGTGGAAGCCATGCTCCTTTGTCCCTGCTGGGCATGCGCCAACTGCTGCTATGGTATAAAAAGGAGCAGCCCAGCTCAGTCAGGGCTGACTGCAGAGGAGGGAGGATGTACCTTACCAACTCCATGGGATCAGGAGACACCAAGACTCAGACTGGTACCCAGATACCGGCAGATGCCCCATGGAGATTACAGTTGCTGGGAGTAGCATTGCCCGAAAAGCTGGGGGACTCCGAAGATGCCCAGACTTCAACTACAGGAATCACGGTAGGAAGTAACCCAGGAAGGGACTCAGGGCTGGCCTTAGGGAAAATGGCATCATAGGCAAACTTGCATTTTGGTGCCCCTGGCCCCGGTGGGTGTGGTGCCCCCCCCCATTGTCCCTGACCCCTCTGAGCTCCCAAGGCTCCCCACCCTCCCTTTGCCCCAAAGGCCTGCTCCCACTCTTGTGCCCCAAATCCCTGCACCCCCTTCACTCCTAACCCCCGCATCTCCCTCCTGCACCAACGTGGGGAAACTGACCTGGCTGCAGGAAGCAGCTGGCATTGCTGCTTGCTCCTCCAGGGACTGCTGCTCCTCTGCCCTGCACACCCCTAGGGGCCTGTGCGGGGAGAAGCGAGGAGCAACATCAGTGCTCCCTGCATCAAGGTCACTTTCCCTATGCAGCCCAGGCAGGGAGATGAAAGCAGCAGCTGATGATGCCTCACAGCACAGCCCAGGTGGGGAAAGGGGTGTGTGTGTGTCAGTGTCCATGTCAGTCAAAAGCTAGAGCTGGCCAAAACACGAGCCATGTGCTGCTCCCACTGAAAGGGAATCATCACACTATCTCATCCTTCACATTTCTCATATGAACTACCAGGCCTTGAAATAAAATTTTGTATGAAATGGGGCAAATTAAAAAACTGTTTACAATGTTTTTTAAAAATAAAAGTATGAAAACCTTGAATACATTTTATTCACGGTATCATTATTCATACTACTCTTGCTAGTCCTTCCCCCTCCACCCCCAGGCAGAGAGGCACAGAGACTAGGATCAGGACCAGCTGTGCTCCCAAAAGACAAGGCCAATCCTCCAAACTAGACCAGATCCACATCTCTCCCTAGACCAGGGGCACTCGCGGGAAGAGGGGGCAGGGGGAACTCGGGGTGTGTGTCCAGTCTCTCCCAGGGCCGCTGGTGGGGGGATGGGGCAGGGGGCACTGGGTCTCTCCCAGGGGTGCTGGTGGGGGGATGGGGCGAAGGGACTCCAGTTGCTCCGTGGGGCCTCTGCTGAGGGGGCTTACCTGGAGCAAGGAGCACCCACTGGTTGGGATGTCCATCCACTGGTGGCAGAGCCGCCTCCTGCCCAGCATGGTTCAGGATCCCCACGCTCCCCGGCCTCTGCATTCGAATAATTGTGGGGCATGGGTGGGCGCACAGGGCGGGGAGGGAGCTGCATGCGCAGCACCCTCCCACCACCACTGCCCCAGCCAGGCAGGGGCCTGAGAGCCCAGGGAAGAGGCAGGGGCCTGTGAGCCCAGGGAAGAAGCAGGGGCCATGCCATGGGGGATCCCTGCTGTCCACAGCATGCGGCAGCCAGAAATCCCCAGGCCTGCCGCCAAGCCTCCCCCTCCACCCCTGATCACACCACCAAGTGGTATGAGCCTCTGGCGGAGGAGGTGGGACCAGAGCAGAGCCACAGTGGCTGAGGGCACCTCTCCACCCCAGTAACGGCCAAAGCCCTCAGCTGGCCGAGAGGAGCAAGGGGGGGAGGGATGGGAGAAGGCAGCCCTGGGCTGGCTGGCCGAGAGGAAGAAAGGGGCTGGGCCTGGGGGTGGGGAAGAGGAGCCAGCACTGCCCACCAAACCTCCACTATTGACACCCTTCCCTGCAGTCGAGGGGAGTCCTATTGATTCTGCCCATTAGGCCACATATCTCTGAGGCTAAGGGCAGCCATATTGATTCAACTGCGGCGCTACCATGCCCTTAGCCTCCCCCACGAGTGGCGGGGCGTACTTGCTCCGTGACACAACTCAATAAATTATGTTTTTCCTGGTAATCTCTCTCCCCGTCAACATATTTTCAGTTCTAGGTGCTTCCAAGAACAGTTGTTTCCTATCCCAGTGAAATTGTTTACAGTGGTTTCTGCCTGTGGTTGTGTGAATTTTTCATAATGAAACCCCAAGTCAGGTTAAATTCTGGGGATTCCCTATATCCGCATACAGGGTGTATCTCAGACTTAGGGTCAGTGAGAACCAAAGACAGAAGGAGCATTCTCTAGCGCTGTAGAGAAAGGGCCAGATTGCTCAACCTCCTGAGGTCGTTTCCCAAAGAGGTAGAGGCAGGAAAGGCAGACAATGCAGATGCCTTGTAAAGCTCTGGAATGAGAGAGGATGCCAGCCAGCCCTCCCCTTCACGTATTCGGCAAGGATGAAGTAAAAGCCAAATACCCACTCTACATAAATAGATAACAAAAGGCAACTTGGGGAGCAGGCTGAGCTTGGTGGGTGACAGCGGCCCCTGAAAAGAAGGGTGGTGGAATTCCTTGATTTTGTATGAAACCAAGGAGTTTCACTCGGTTTCAGACCAGATTTGCTTAGAATCTAGGGAAAACTGGAAACTCCACATGAAATTTGGGAGACCCAAATGTTTGAGTGAAACATGTTGATTTTAGATCACTATCGCTCTCCAAAACAAAACAGGTGGGTATTGCACATTCTAGAGACGTCTTTCTGCTTTTCAGCTGAGGCTCTCTGTTGTGATAAGGGGCCTCGTTCTCTACTGCCCTGTTCTTTGTGTGCAGGGCAGTAGAGAGGCAGAAAGGATGCAAAGTGGGACTAAAACACTGTCTTTCTGATGTGGTAGCATTTGCTATCCGTTTGGATTATACACGGTGAAGGCAATGGAGAATCAGGCCCACAGACTCTGTCATATTTGTGCAAGCTGTACTAAAAAATTCAACCTGTGCCTGGCCCCTAGATGATGTGCATGAAATAGATAAAGAGCTCTGAAACCTAGATAATCCTCCTCCCCATCTTTTACCTTACAGCAGCTTATGCATTCCATGCAGTAGTGTCTAGAGATCAGCATGCAGAACAGAGCTCTAGTGTGAGCAGCTCTCCCTTAGGGATTCATTTCCAGTAACTCTGCTCTAGTTTTTGGAAGATCATATTGTACTTTAGTAGATTTGCATAAAGGGGTGTGATTGGACACAGTCAACTTACAAATAATGTGGAGCAATCCCAGGGGAATGGAAAATCCCAAGGTGGGGGAAGAAAACCCTGATGCTCTTTGTAGAGTTTCCTCCAAATTCTTCTGTTTGGTCAGGGTTATTCCTCCCATGGAAGAAGCAGAGTGTGGCTCTTGAGCCCCATTAATCTCAAGAAACTGCCAGAGGCACAACGCCATCCTTCACACTGGCTTCAAGCCACTCTGCCGCCCATCTGACTCCTGGACAGCACTGTTCCAGTTGAGCGGCCTGCCAGGGAATCCCCCACGGGCAGCTGTCTCTGGAACCAAGGGTTCCCTATTGGGCAGGGGCTTTGCACAAAAGGTAAGGCCAAGAATTTGTGGGGTTTGGGGAAGGATCATGTGTATTCAGAGCCCAAGGACCTCAGTTCCTTTGCAGTTTGCTTTTGTTTTGTATTAATATAGCCCAAGGGACTGGGGCAGGAAATAAAACTCATAAATTAAATCCATTGTAAAGACAGCCCCTTAACCCTACAGATGCTCAGTGCACATAAAGAAATGCAAAGACTTCCAGTGGATGACACTTTTTGAGAAAAGGCAGGGTACTACACCCCTTTGAATAACTGGGGAAACTGAGGCACAGCACAGGGGCCAGACTTGCTCAAGATCAGAATGTAAGTCAGTGGCAGATTTGGGAATAGACTCCCAGGAGTTGTGAATGCCAGCCCCCCTGCTCTAACCACTAGACCTCACTTGGAAACAGAAACCAAGAGTTCTCCCTATTCATGCATATAGAGCATTTGTGGAAAAGGCTGACTTCTGACCCCCTTCCATAAAGAAGTGGGGATCCACACATGAAAGGCTCAGTATACTGAGATCTGGGCAAACAATCAAACTATGTTTCAGTGTGACCCACATCTTCAAAGGTATTCAGGTACCTAATTACCTTTGAAATCAATGGGAGTTAGCAATACCTGAATCCCTTTAAGGATTTGGGCCTGCAGCCTGTTTGGTAGACCATTATACTGCAACTCAAGAGATGTGGGTTCTATTCACAGCTCTACCATTGATTTGCTGGATGACCATGAGCAAGTCATGTCACCACCCTGTGCCCCAGTTTCCCCATCTGTAAAATAGGGATAATGATACTGCCCTCCTTTGTAAAGTAATTTGAGATCTAATAATGAAAAGAGCTATGCAAGAGCTAATTAATTATTTATTTTAATTTTATTATTTATTATAAAATCTCATTTATATAAAGGGGAATATTCTTTTACAAAAGAATTTTTTCTAAGCATATTCTAAACTCCTTGTTGTCATTGCATTATTGCCATTTAGGGAAAGAAGCTGTTGTTTCTCTCAGTGAGAGCTGCAGCCTTAATGATCCTCTGTTGCAAGGGCCCAGTTTGATGAAGCAGAAGAGACCTGATTATGCCCATTAAATTCAATAGGAGCAGGTTTGTGTCCAAAGGTTGAAAAAACTGATTTTCCATTTGAAAAAATTATAAATCAGAAAATTTCAAAACTGCTGTAAGGTACAGTCCTTGAGCCTTAAAATGCCACCTCTTTTTGGGGGGTGTCTTTGCTACTGGAATTCAGTGGTTTTTTCAATGGCATTCGCCCGGCAAGGAAGGGAGGATTTTAAAGCCACAGGACAGCAAATTTTATCATTTTAATATAAATATTTTCTGGTTATTTTTATAGTTGACTGTACAACAATTAAATTAACCATCCCTCCACACACTATTATTTTTTTTTTTTTATTCCTAGGAAAGATATGTAATCAATATGGAGAGAAACTCTACTAACATCTAGAGGTAACGGAACCAGGAGCACCCAGAAGTGTGGATTTTAGGGCTTTAACCTGGACAAGGCTCCTATAGCCAGATCTCCTGAACTAGCAAATGGTATATCTACCAGAAGCCACTGGATCCTTTTCTACACTACAGCTCCCATTGGTGCCAACACCAGGACAGCTGAACAATGAAAACAGGTGGTTGTTTTTAGTAATTTTAGTAAAAAGAGTACAATGCTACAGCATCCCCATTAGTCTTCTAACCTTTCAAGATTAAAAAGGACCTCCTATTTAATCTGCCTTGAAGTATTAGACTCAGAGCCTGCAAAAATAGACATTATTAACTTAAAGCACAAGAAATCCCATTGATTTCATTGGGACTACTCATATGTTTAAAGTTAAGTACATGCAAAGGTCTTTGCAGAATTGGGGCCTTAACTGGGAAGGGAAAACAAACAATACCTGAATTATAAGAGATTCCAGGAACTGTGTCCTCTTAAAAGGACACAATCAACTCTAAAAACACACTTCTTTCTGGAGCTTTTAAAATGTACTGTTATAAGCAACTCCTAAAACTACATTAGCAGAAAGATTATGAATTTTTTTTTCTTCTAATCAGTTTGTTTGCTGTGTATACTTGGCAGCAGATTGTGTCATCTGTGACCCACCACCCTCCTAGTGAAAAAGTTTTTTTCCCAATATCCAACCTAAACCTCCCCCACTGCAACTTGAGACCATTACTCCTTATTCTGTCATCTGCTACCACTGAGAACAGTCTAGATCCATCCTCTTTAGAACCCCTTTTCAGGTAGTTTGAAAGCAGCTATCAAATCCCCCCCTCATTCTTCTCTTCTGCAGACTAAATAATCCCAGTTCCCTCAGCCTCTCCTCACAAATCATGTGCTCCAGCCCCCTAATCATTTTTGTTGCCCTCTGCTGGACTCTTTCCAATTTTTCCACATCCTTCTTGTAGTGTGGGGCCCAAAAGTGGACACTGTACTCCAGATGAGGCCTCACCAATGCCAAATAGAGGGGCATTTCATGTTCATGTTCCAAAGGTCTAGTCAGAAGTCTGTAAGAGAGAGCTCTATTTTGCAGCCCACCTTTAAGGTTATTAGAACCAAAGATATTCTTGTTAAGGGCAAAAACCCTCTTCTCAAATCTGAACCCTGAAATACAAAGCCAAAGATACTGATGGCATGCTGTTTGCTGCACAACTGAGAATGAGCTAAAGACAAAAATTGTACATGATCTAGAGTCTGAAGTCAACCTGCTCTTACAGCGCAAGAGCTAAGCCATGACTTCTGCTCACAGCACAATGAAGAGGAAATCCAATGGCTGAATATTTCAGTTTTTCTCTTTCTTCATTACTGAACTCCTATTCTAATGGATCAGATGCTGGTTGGGAAGTAATATGGGGCCAAATATTCTAGTGCTGGCTAATCATATGATGGCTGTATTCTATAATCTTTTCCTGCCTATGGCACTACCACCTGAAAATAATACAAATAGAACTGAACTTTGTGAAATCTGATGTATTACTTTTTCTGTGTTTGCTTATTTCAGGGGTGGGGGAGGGAGAAACATTCTTTTGAGTTAAGTTTACTACTGTATCTCCTTTGTCCCTCAGGAACCAATGGGAGATGTACTTTATTTTCTTATTGGTCATAAATGACAGTTTGTCAAATACTCACTTTTTTGATTGTCTGTATTTATTTCTCAGTAATATGAGCTAGGTCTAGTTTAGGTGGTGTGTGTGTGTGTGTGTGTTTGCAACAGTGCAGATTCAGTGTCACTTTGTGTACTTTTTAAATATAAAACATCTTTTTCTGTTTGAAAACCAAAAATACATTTTACAGTTTTTTTTCATGATCAGTGATTACTATCTTGTGAAAGACTTTTCCCCCCCTTATTCCCCACAAATGCATGAAGGCAAAACTACAGACAACAACCCAACAAACAATTTATTTTTTAACAATGTTTCCCAAAATATTTCCATAAAGCAGCAGCTCCCTAATGGTGCTGTAATTTTGAAGGCTGGATGCTTTACAAAGAATTATACTTTTGTCTTATTTTATACAATCCCTGTTTGTTTTTTTTTTTTTTTCCTCTGAGTCACTGAAAGAGTTAGGGCCCACCTTTCAATCATGAAGGTTATGATAAGTGAAAACTGCTATGTAATGTTAACTGCACAGCTAAAACTAGAATATCTTCCAGGTCTCTAGGCTAGCCCTGAGGTAGCTGTCTACAGGCTGCTGGATTCAGTACTTGTTACTGTAGACTTGGCTTCTGTGGTGAATGCTGATTCAGCATTTGACCCAATGACTGGGAACTACAGATACACTAGGAATATAACAAAAATATGAAGAAAAACTCCTACATAGTAAGAACTGATCTGCAGATGCACTCAGTTCAGAGGAATAACTTTCTCAAAATTTTTTTGTTTATGGGACACCTGATTCTTAGATTTTTCTAGTCTTTCAAGATACAAAAATAGAAAAGACATCCCATTTAGCCTACTGGCAATATTAGCAGTAGCAAAGGGGACATCAAGGTTTAAATCCTCGAAAGTGTCTTTCACCATCAAACCTGACAGGGAGACTAGGGTTATGTTCATACTAGGAGCAAGGGGTGTGATTCCCTTGCTCCTATACACATACACTCTTTAGCTCTTCTCAAGCTAGTGTGAGTATAAATAGCAGTGAAGCTACAGTAGCATGGGTATTGGCATTGTAAGCATGTGTACGGGAGCTGGGGACTCATTCTCTTCCCCTTCCTCCCCCAAGCTAATAGTGCAGACATACTCCAAGGGCTTGATCTTCTGCAAAGCTCCCATTTACTTGAATGATGCAGGATTAGGGCCTAAATGTGAAAGGGTGAAATTCTGGCCCCAGTCAGGCTAACAGTGCTGAGATCCACTGGGCTCCCAGCTTTTTGAACCTAAGCTGATACCACTTTCAGGAAAGTGCATTCATGATTTCTTTCTTCTTCTTGAAGCCATTGGTATCAAAGAAGCTGTATCCTTGAAAGTTATAAATATTAGAATCCAGTCATCTGTATCTAATGCTATTTCAAATAATTCCACATGAGAAAAATAAAAATATAGCTACTTGTAATCTTCTTTAAATACTCTATTCAATTCTTCATGTGCTAAAAAGTGAATCACAGGCCTTTCTTCGTATAATTAACCCAGATCTAAAATTACTTGTTAAAAAGAGGGTGCTAGAGAGACAGTTGAATGAAATGAAACTATTATAACTAAATTTTGCAGTACAAAGAAGGGAAATTGAGGGATACCTCTGGTCTTTGAATTGCTTTTTTTCTATACCAACAGTGTGTATATGTTGTGATATTGTTATTCACATATAATAAACCTCAGTGAAATAAATTAGAAAAAAACCTACTGGATTTTGCAGCTTCTTCTAACGTATTCCTATTTTATGAGAATTTACATTGAAACTAAACATGTATGAATTCTGTATAACTTCAAGAGTTTTGATTGGTCTGAGAAATAAACCTACCCGTCCCCAAAATGCCAGTAAACGAGCAAGGCTTCAACTTTGGTGAGTGATTGGCAAAGTAAAGATGCCCAAATACTTGGGCAAGCATGGATCCAGCTATACTGTATATTGGGTATTATACAAGAAAAGGATTTCATGACATTTTGCTAGTTAAACATTATCTCCTTCAGACTGACATAAAATTCTTATTGACAATATGGGTAAAATCCTGGTCTGCCCTACAGAGAGGCATTAGGGGAAGAAAGGGTCCAGACACATCACCCTAACCAGACTACTCTCTCAAACAGTTATTCATCAAGACTCACCTCACAAAGTAACATTTATGGAATTCCTAAGAAGGCAGCAGCATAGAATTGTCCAACAATCTCAAGAAACAAAAACTATACATATTCTTTTTTTCAACATGTGCTGTGGATTTTGGGGGGATAGGGTTATATGAGCATATAATCAGAACAACAGTTAGAACATTGAAATCTAATAATAATAAATGGCTTTTCTGGTTATCAAACACCCCAGATTTATTTTGGCATTTAATCTCCTGTAAGAGTTATTTGCCAGCCTCACAGGCTCATCTGCCATATATTTTCCTTACAATTGTTGTGGGAGTTGGAGTGCCAATGTTGCAATCAATTAGAAAAAGAAATGCCATACTGAAGACTTGTTTGCAGCAAGATGTAGAGACTCCTTGTCTTCAGGAGGCTGTGGAGATGAAATAGAGGGAAAGATATGCTTGTGTTCAGTATAGGGATACTGAAACCCCTTTTGTTTGTATTAAATGAGTTTGTATGGAAACATGGGTTTTGTCTGTACCATTGATCAAGAACATCTGAATTGTCGCATTAGTGTTGCACTGCCACAACAAAACTAAAAATTGTGTCACTAAAGAGTTGCCACACCACTGATTTGCCTCATTCTCAGAAGAGCTTCACTTCTAAAATTCATTATCCATGTATTGGTGCTGTTTTTCAAATGTAAAGTACATTCCACTGTACCTTCAGAATAGTGATGTCAGCTTCTTTTGTAACTACAGTACTTGTTCTTTATGGAACAGCAGATTAACCTGCAAAACTTATGATGCCTTTATCCACATACTGTCCTTTCACATATATGGAAACTGTTCTGTGCTTGCATTCCTTTAGCAGTGTAGTTGAGATGGCCTCGTGTGCAATGGGAAGGAAAAGGAATATTAAAAATTAAAAGAAAAACATTATTTCTAGTAGGATTTCAAAACTGGTCATTGTCTCTTAATGCATATGCACCTTGGAATGTATTTGCATATTTTGAATTTCTAGCAACAGTCTCCCAGAGCAGTGGGTCTACACTTAAAACTTTTGCTGATATTATAATGTTGGTTGGGGTTTGAATATTTTTGACATTTTCATGCCAGTAAAAGCTCTAATGTAAATGCAATTATACAGGCAAAAAAGTGCTTTTGACAATATAGCTTATTCTGTTAGGTGAATTGGTATAAGCTTTATTGGCAAAAGCACATTTTTGCAAGTATAAGTTGTGGCTACACCAAGAGGGTTTGCCGGTATAGCTGTACTGGCAAACCTTTTCTAATGTTGACAGTGCCTAAGAAGAAAATGCCTAAAGCTTGGGGGCAAATCTCCCTTTTACTCTGAGGTTCAATGCTGGGCTTTTATTTATGTGTTGGATGTGAGAGCACGTTTTTAGGCTGTATCTGCACTTGAAAATTCAACCAGTGCTGCAGCTCAACCAGCGATAACAGTGGAAGCGGTAATGTAGACAGGACTCAGGTGCTTTTACCACCTTGTAGTCTAGCCCCACTTGTTGGTTTGGAAAAAAAAAAAAAAAAACCACTCAAGGCCAATCTACCCTATAGTTTCCACCATTGCTACCTCCAATGGAGATGCCCAAATGGTGAAATATGGCTAAGAAATGGCCTTAATCAATCAGGACAGGAGGATCACACATTTTTAGAGGCTACTGATATACAGTTTGAGAAGTTTCTGATCAGCTTGAAAGAATTAAAAGGAAAAAGTCATCAACAAACAAGGAAAATAATAAGTAAGATAATGTAGGCATTAACGTGATAATGGAATGCTTTATTTCACAGGTAAATTGAAGCTTGTAAGATGTTGATATTGGACACTGACTGTGCAAAAGAATGCAATGGTCAGCCAAATCTATAGCCGTAAAAGGGACAAAGAATGAAAAAATGTCAAAGGCAAAAGGAAAACACAAGAGAAGAAAATATGTGCAAAGTAGAGAGTGAGTGAGAAGGAAAAACTGCAACAGAAACACAAAAATAAACATGCCCTACTACACTGAATTATGTTTTTCTCCCTCAAGAGAACTGTCGTTCTAAAATGTATGTAGATGGTGGCTAATACAATACAATCACTGCCCTAGAAAGAAATAAACAGTAAAATTGTTTTAAAAAATAATCAACACTAATTTAGACTGGGACAGATATGAGGGAAATCTGTACAACTGCAGAAAAAATGGAAGAGTAAAATGAGTGTGTGTGTGTATAGGTAGAATGTGTATATGTACATGTGTATTATATAATGTGTGTGTAATATAGCAGTGAAGACAAGCAAATCATTCAGCAACATAGCTCCTTATACAACGAGACCTATCTAGCAGTCAGGGAAAGAGCAAGAGAAAGCGAAGGGCGGCAGTGAGCATGGTTCCAGCACTGCCTTTCCCCTCCCTAAGCAGCAGCACATTCCCTGCTATTCCATTGGAGAGCACGTGTGACAATCCAGGCTCTGTCTTCCAAGATAGCCAATCCCGAAGTACAGTGCCTCTGCAAGTTAGCAAGCGCCTCAGACCCAGACAGCTGTGCTCTACAGTGTGGTCCTCCTTTCAGTGTAAAGATAGCTGTACCCCCACCTTCTGTTGACTTGGAAACAAGCTCTCTACCTCTGACTCCTCCCACTACAGCCAACCAAAAACTCCCCCTGCGCTGTCTTCTGTGTGTGATCACTAAACACCTCCCTGTCTCACACCAGGGGACCACGGGACACAGACAAGTGCTTCTGTTTTATTTTTTTTTAAAGGAAGAAAATGGGAAAAAAAGCAAATTTTCCTGCCTCACATGGGCTTTTGGTCTAATGCCTCTGCAGCTGCTGTCCAGCTTCTCCCAGTGAATCCTAAATACTGATGTGAAAAAGGGCCACAGGAGAGACAGGGAAGCTCTAGTGGATGTGAACATTTGTACTGATGAATTGAAGAGGTGGAGGCTCCCTGCTTGCCTGGCTGTGAGAAGGTAAGTGAAATGCTCGGCATTTCTCTGGCTCTCTTAAATCAGATTAAGGATTAGCATAACTCTCTCCTCTGTTTTCTGAATAGGAAGGAATTTGAGAAAGGGAGGAGGGAAAGCTCTGATTTTGAAACAATAGGGAAGGTTTTGCTGGCTGAAGGCACAGCTGAATGTCACTGTGAGCTAGAAATGTTTTACTGTGTAGAGAGAAAATTAGTAAGGGTAGGAAGGCTGCTGATACAGTGAAAATGACCTTCCCAAGGGATGCTGGCCTTGTGTCAGCTGCAGGTTCAGCCTGCTATCTTTTTCACAGAATAAAGTCATCATCTCCCTTACTATCCTGGATTCTAATCCACATATATCCAATACCTGAGCCATACTAAGGTCCATTGTGCTCAGCTAATATTTCAGAAAGGTAATTAGCCAGATTGTCTCTGCTGGAAGCCATCCTTCCTCCCTCCATCCCCTCACATTTCCCTGTACAAGACCACTTCATCCTAGAGGGATGCAGATAGCATAACATTAATTAGAAAAGACACCTAGCTGTTGGATTCTTATGGTAGCTTCTCCCTATAAATGGCACATCTTGCTAAATCCTAAGCATGCCTGGCTCTGAGGAGAAGCTCTGTGGCGCTGGGGCGCATTATCTCATTGTGTGTTCATGCATGTGAAGGCGTGGAGAGGTTTTATTATATTAATCTGTACCTGTGCATGGTTCCCATCTGCAGTTCTGAACCACGAGTTTTTAGATACGTGTGTATCTACATTTTAATAAGTTATTCAAACATGGAAAGATACCCCAGGAAACTACAGCTCTGCATACCTGCAGGGAAATACATGCCAGTTTTGTTTCTGGTAACAGAATTCTTCTGTTTGTGGCCATTGCTTTATACAAACTGTTTAATATGAGCTTTCGCAGTATTTATTCTAAGGGCTACTGACCTATCTTAATTATATTTTGCCTTTGCAAGATTTGTGAAAAATTCAGTGCTTTTCACTCAGCATTCATTGGTATGCTGTCACTGACACTCCTGTCCCCACAATTCTTAACATTGACTCCATAATTCGCGCCATTGTGGGTCACACCCTTAGGGTGACAGACAAAAATCAATTTCACTGTAAAGGTTATAGCAGTAGGTCAGTTAGAAAACCCTGCCAATGTGAATACTTATATGTGTTAACAAGAAGTAAAAACTAGTTTTGTATTTTGTTGTTTCTTAAGGAGGATTTTTTTAACCTTAGGGATGTAGATATTTTATATCCAAGTGATAGCTAAAATCCTCTGTTTTGTGTAGGTGTATTGACTTTTCCTTAGTGGTGCATCTATCTGGTAATAGAAGGGATACTTTCAGCTTTCTGCAGGAGACAGTGCTTCATGCCATTAACATGGCTCACTACTGACTGATTTGTTTGGGAAATGGTCACCCAAAAGGGATTGATCTCTGCCCTTGGATAAAGGACACTATCACAGGATGGGCCCAAAGATAAGGAAGGATGGGGTTGCTTTCTACAAGAGAGCAGGGAATTTGTACAATCAAGTAGAGGAGCTCTTGGGTATGCAGCACATTTAAAATTAAAGCTTTTGACATCCCCCAGTACCAATACATTGGATCTTGTTTTGTTTTTTTGTAGAAGAGTCCCTATTCTGTGTGTATGTGCATGTATGGAGGGGAAACCAAACAACTTCTGTGGAAGCTGGGAAGACCTCTCCCATATCTGAGAGTTGGACCTTAAAAAGATGAATCAACTCTTACATATTACCTAAAGAATGCTTCAGAGCACCCCAGTTTGTGGAATCTGTTCTTGCTTCATTGATCAGTGATGAACTGAACTGAGATTCTTCTGAAGTAATTAATATAGAGTCAGAGAAAATAAGCTTCCAGTACAGTAGGGATTTCATCTACAGGACTCGGGTTTGAATTTAGTCATGACAAAGAAGTGTTTAAAAATGATTTTCAGGTGGCTCTGAAAGTCTGAAATGGAAGTGTGTACCTTGTTACAGGTCAGTTTACATGTGAATGGTTTTCTGCTATTAACAGTAAAAAGTTAAAATCGATTAACAATTTATAGACAGAACCAGAAGATGGAACCTGGCCCTCCATCTTATGGAGTGTGTGTTGGGGGGAGGGTAACAGTGATAATGATGTTAGGTGTGTGGGAAAACTCAAGAGACTAATATAAAGGATCAGATCCTCAACTGGTGTAAGTGAGCACAGCTCCCTCGACTTCAGTGGAGCTATGTGAATTTACACCAGCTGGGGATAGGGCCCAGGGAATGATTTCCCCTCTATCTTCAGCAGATAATGATCTCACCACGTACAGACTGAAGTGCAATGATGAAGCAGTATGGAGGAATCTTATCACTATTTTAATCTGATTAGAATCCTTGGTCCAAATTTTACTCTGTTACTTTGATGTAAATAGCAGTAACACCACTGACTTCTAAGGGGCTTCTCCAGATTGACAGCAAGGTCAGTGAGAGCATAATTTGGCCCATTGTCTCTGCTTAAAGACATGAACCTGATCTCAGAAGAGTTAATGAAAGTTTTGTCACTAATTTTAGTGGGAGCAGGAGCAGACTCAATATGAATGTGCACAGATCCACTATGTTTGCTAATCAATTTCTCCTAAACCCTCTAGGAACAAAAATGCTGAACAATTTAGTGGCAGATTTCAACAAGGTCACTGGCACAATGGCAAATTCCATAACTCTATACAACATCATCAACTCTAATATGTAACATATCAGAAATCGTATTGCATAGTTCACAGCAACTACAGTGTTATTGCTAAATAATTGGCCTCCCATAAATACTCTAAAGGATGACACTACCCACTTGCACCAGTAACAACATGACAAAGTGGTAATTAACACATTTTTGTCAGAATAAAGTCAGAGATGAGTTTATTTTAAACTGTATATTTCCTTCTAGTATGGCATATTCAATCATTCTCTTTAGACCAGATGACCTCAGATTCAAATCAGTACTAACACCACATTCCATAACAAGGAAGATCCCTAACTAGTGGGATGAGTTGTCCTGTAATGAAATATATAGGACCAAATGTTGCTGTCCATAACACAGTGAAAATGCAGAGTAAATCCATTGCCCTTAACAGTTACTCTGCATTTACTTCAGGATATCCAAGAGCAAAATTTGGCCTATACTTTATAATCCATACTCAAAATTCACATTATCAAATAGTCTTTCCAGCAGGGCCGGCTTTAGGCCAATTCCACCAATTCCCCCGAATCGGGCCCCGCGCCTAAGAGGGCCCCGCGCCCAGTGGCAGGGCCGCCGGGAGGGAGGGGAGAAAGAAGTGGCCGAGAATCCCTTCCCTGGCTAGAGGCTCCTTTTTAATTTTTACTCACCTGGTGGCGCTCCGGGTCTTCGAAGGCACTTCGGCAGCGGGTCCTTCACTCGCTCCGGGTCTTCGGCAGCACTTCAGCAGCAGTGCCGCCGAAGACCCTGAGCGAGTGAAGGACCCACCGCCGAAGACTAGGAGCGCCGCCCGGTGAGTACAAGTCCCACGTGTTTTTTTACGTGTTTTTTTTTTTTTAGTCATCCCTGCCGGGACCCCGTCGAAACTGTTCGAATCGGGCCCCGCACTTCCTAAAGCCGGCCCTGCTTTCCAGAGTGAAAGAAGAGTGATTAAGAAGTCCAAATTTCAGCTAACAAAGTTGAGATGACTCCAGTGGGAAAACCCTGGACTCAATGAGCAAATAGTCTGAAATTCCTTCTCATTCCAAGTGGTCTTTGGAAATTCAGTCTAGGGTAGAGTTACAGAGCCTATGATATGAGAGGACCAAATTCTGATATGAGAGGTTTGCAGCAGCTCCATAGAACAGCACGAGGCATGTGGCTCAGCACTAGCTGAATTCAATCTCATCTACTCTATAATGTTTAATCAACATTGTAACTAGTTAGTGATATAATTGCTTCTCAACATGATTTATATTCACAAACACAGTTAATGCACAGTAACTACCCCTATCAGCTAATCATGGTCTTGTTAGTGCCTTAGGCTAGCACATAATTTTTTTCCCTGTAACCAAATCCTAACCATGTTATTGTATTATGTAGGTGGGACTCCCTAACCGCCCTGAATAAACAAGTTAGCCAGTCCTTTCCCCTAGTTCTCTGAGCAACATTCGACAGTTCATTCCTCACGTGTTACTGGTGCTGCTCTATGTGCATGTCCTCTAGGATTTCAATTCTCTGTTGAGGCAATGTGAAATAACTGCTTGCATTTTCAAAAAATGCACTGACACAAACAGGCAGCATTATAGGTGTTGATACACAAATACACTTGACATAGGTGTGTTGTGAAAAACCAACTCAACTATGTTTGTTGTAATCATGTTGTTAAAATAAATAAATAAATAAAAACCCCAAACCACCACCTTTTCTTCCCTTTGACACTTGATTAAGGCATAAAATCAAAATGGTCAGACTATATTAATAAAATAATTTTTAACACCCATAATACATTTATACATGGAATAAAGTGATATTTCTGTCTTGGTGTTTTAAAAACAAAAAGAGAATAAAGTTCAGTGGCTAAACTTCCACTATGGTTGTGCTAGGATAGAAGAAAGCTTATAAAACCAGAACTCTCTAAAAATAAAATTAAGAACTCCTCTATATAACTAAAGACACCAGACTCTATAAGTCTGTAAATCAAATAATGCAGATAACACTACTAGCAGCCCTCTAACTCAACTGTGCACCAAATGGTTAATAGAGCTGAGTGAATAATTTATAAGTGTTATGCAACAGCTACAAAACTAAAGCAGTCCACATCACCTTAGAGACTTCCTAGTCCTACATTAAATCTTCATTGGCCATGGCTGCTCTCTTATTGGATTTTTCCCAGCATTCCTTTCTGTGGCTGGCCCTTTAAATTTGGCAGAGCCAAGCAGCTGCAGTGCTAGAGTAGCCATTTTGTAACTGTAGCTTTCTCTCTTCCTGCTGGTAAGTGCCTATTATGTTTTTTTCCCCTTTTTTAATACCCAGGAAATAGTACATTCTCACATTCATTAAGAGTTTCTTGGGTACACTTTGCTACTTTTTCAAGTGTCCACAACAGATCAGTTTATTTTAATTTGTTATTCAATGACTTTTACTATGATGTTTAAAATTCTAAGACTAGTCTTCTTTAGATTTAAGCTATTGGTTGATCATGGTATTATTTCTCTTCCTGGACTGGTTTCTTGATGCAAATGTTCACCAAAAGCAAACTTAAAATTTGCTTTACTAAGTGTTTGTGTGTGCCTAAAAACTTGCTTCCTACAAGCATAAGAGTTAATACAATATTATAACAATGGTTCCTGAGAGGAAAAAACAAAAGCATTGTGAAGATGGTTTATTTGAACTTTTTTTTAAAAAAATTGAACAAATATTCTTGGGACACTGTCAGTATTCTTGTAATGCTGGTGATTAGCAACAGTTTAAAAGGTTAAGCGGCTTCACATTGAAGTACACTCCTCTTGTTATGTCAGCACAATATCCCTTGCTACCGTATGTCTACCCAATATAGATGTATGAAACAATTTTTAAAATACCCAATAATTCAAATTCCAACATCAAAAAGATGTGTGAATCTCTGTGTCCTTGTAATTACAAATTACAATCCTCCATCACCCAAACAGGACTGGTAATGTGCTGCAGCCCTGAATAGTCTAACCTGCCAGCAACCTAACTTTGAACATTCATACCGATCAATTGCACAGCAACTAGTAACTGCTTTGCACATTTTGTTCTGGTAACTCAGCAATTGCCTGATCCTGCCAGACTCAGGAACCTGAGTACGAATTCATTAAATTGAGGGAGCTCAGCATTTCGTAGAAGGTGGTCAGTACCATGCAAATAGCTGCTTCTAAGTGACTAGCATATTCATTATCCCCCAAAATACAATGGATCTAATACTTGGTTCTGCTACAGCCCTCCTGCACCCCCCTGCTAGTGCAAAGGGGCATAAAGCAAGCTTAACTGGGTACCTGAGAATTCCCCTGGTATGTGGGGGCATCCCCAGCTGTTGTAGAGCTGGCCTAGCAACTCTGGACCTCCTCCTACTTTTGCAGCCAGGGGAAACTGGGGATGGCCAGAGTTACTAGAATAGCCTCTTGGGGTTAATAGACTAAGATTGCTCTGAATCAAACTGGGGGCCTCATAACCCTCAGATGGCTCCAGAATCCAAGATCCACAAAGGCATTGCCCCTCTTGGATCTTGCACTTAACACAGCTTAGCTGGTCCCAAGAATGGGGTCCAACATGAATTTTTGACTTTTTCACTTGCCCTAGGTACCTGCATAGAAATTCTTTTAAAAGTACACAATTAGCCAACCCCTGCCAAGCAGAGACATCTTAAAATCAATCTATCCAAATAACATGCTCCATCATCTCTTTCCTCAGGCAGAAGTCTGAGTAAAGAGTGGACTTTTCATGGTGAGCTGAAGTTCAGACTTGAGCTTTGCCATACCATGTGGGGAAAGTGAATTCCAAAGGCAAAGGTCATCCACTGAAAATAAACTGCCTCCTGTTATCAGACATTCAAATGTAGGCACAGTTATCAACAGCTCATCAGTTCAACTGTGCATGGGAAGCACAGGGGAAAATAGCTTTGTTTCAAGTATTTAGGAATCAAACCATATAGGGCTTTAAAGATCCAGGCTGAATTGTAAAATAGGGAGCCAATGCAATCTTTAGCTCATTGGACTAACACTGAAGAAAGAAAGCAGCCACGCCCTCCACAAGTTGTACCTTCTTAAGAGGGGGGAAGGGGATAGCTCAGTGGTTTGAGCATTGGCCCACTAAACCCAGGGTTGTGAGTTCAATCCTTGAGGGGGCCACTTAGGGATCTGGGGTAAAATCAGTACTTGGTCCTGCTAGTGAAGGCATTTCAGGATCCCTTCCAGTTCTATGAGATAGGTATATCTCCATATATTTATTATTATTATTATAAGACTCTTCAAAGATACCAAAGGCCCATGTAGAATGCATTACAGTAACCTTGCCTGGAGAACATAAAAGGGGACAGGATAATTTTTACAAGAATTGTACCAGAAAGAAAAAGTAACATATGTTGCAACAAAAACACGTTTAAAAAAGCAAGTTGGCCACCACAGTCAACTGGAACTCCAGACTCTTTAAACTGTGCACCTTCCTCATTGACAAAGCGTGGGAGAACTCCTCAGCCATTGTGTAATCATGGGCTTCCCTAACAAACTCTATGAATAATTCCCCCACCAAACAGCATCACCTCTATCTTCTTTGGAAAGAGCCTCAGCCGACTGACTCTCAACCTGATACTGAGAAAACAGACATTGAACTCCCCTGGTTTCAATTCATAAGGGAAGCATACTAGTACTATAGCCTAAATCACCTCAGCATCCCCGCCTCCCAGCAGTCCCATACACTTGCTGGACAAGAAGGATTGACTGACTAGAACTGTACAAAATTACCCAATAAAGCACATGCAAGATGGATGAGCAATTACCCAGTGTCACCCTCTAAGATCTCTCTGAAAGCAAGAACAAGAACTGCTCAATTATAAACCCCTCCATAGTTAAGTCAAACTTTTTGATCATTAGAATCAAAGGCTGCTAACATCTACAGGAATCACCATGGAAACCTTATCTTCTACCTTGATCTTCAACCAATAAAACCAGTGAAGTCTCCATACCATACTCAGACTGAAAGTATGATTGAAAGTTCAAAGAGATCTAAGGAGCTCAAATGTTTCCAGAATTGCCTCACCACCACATTCTTAAAAAGCTTGCTCCAACAAAATAAGCTAGTGATGGGGGATAGTTAGTCTGGTTGTCAGAATCAAGAAATTATTTCTTGAGGAGGACTTAGACTGGTTATGAAAAAAGCTGGCACTCTGTTTTGACCCTCTGGGATGAGCTAGCTTCAATCAAGAGTGGAACCAATACCTCCCCATTTATTGTTGTTATATGGTGCACGAGTCTAACACACAGGGAGTAGCCAGAAGCTCTCACCACATCCAAAACAGTGAACGAAAGTAATCAAAACTTGACCAGAGCATTTGTCCCCTCCAGCATTTATATAGCATTTGTCCTCTCCAGACTTAAAGGTTCAGGTTTTTATGGACACTGGACACTGAGGAAGTTAATCCTGTCCAGATCAGATTTATTTCATTTGCAAAGAGGACAACTCCTGAGGATGGTGTAACTTATGTTTTCCTCCTATGAAACGAAGAAGAAGAACAAGTGCTTCATCCGCCTTGATTACAAATGTTCTTGAGTTATGTCATTCCTCTGGTCTGTGTGGCCAAGGACAAATAAGAATATTCTCCTCATAAATAATGTTTTTAAGACTTCAAGCCACACCCAGAAACCAATCTTTATGATCTGTAAGAACTGGAGGATTGGCTAATAGGCCTAAAGGATACAGAGTTCCACCAAGGGCACCACATCTTAAAAGGGCTTTGGACTAGCAAGGAAAGCATTGAGCAAATACCACAATTTTTTCTACATTTTTTTGTTTTTGTTTTTTGCTGGAATAAAAACCTGAACCTTCTTTGACTGTGTTTGAACCTTTTATATTTGCTTTCCATAATATTTTAGAACACAAGTTTGTTAGTTTTTTTTGGGGTGGGGGAGAGAGGGTAAGATCACAAAACCTGAATTTTAAAATATTAATCGAGAGTGCATATTGAAATTGTTAAAGCATTCACACTAAAAACCTTATTCTCAGCCTCTTGTATCCAACTTTGATCTATGTCCAATCAAAGCTAACCAATACAGCTCTAATTCTGAATATCAAATATCTTTGAATAAACTATTCACAATCAAGCTACCAACCAAGAATTATTCACAGAAGTCATCTGGAAAATAGAGATTTGTAATAAAAAATAGATTCAAGAAAATTATAAACTGCTTTCAGACATTTTTGTTTTAAAAAAAAAAAAAAAAGAGAGGGAGGGACCAGCTGGAATGTTGTCAATATTTGGCAATACTGTTCTTATTTACCAATGAAAAATTATATGCTAGTGCAGTGTGGATTTTATCATAGTTCTTTTTTAATGACACTCTTTATCTGAGAAGTTTAGATGACTTATACTTGACAGTTATATTAGGAACATTTCAATCCTATTGTTTCCTTTGTATATACTTCTGTTCTTTCAATCATCATTGATACCTATTGATCTAAGTTATGCAACTTCAGCTATGTGAATAATGTAGCTGAAGTCGACGTACTTAGATCTATTCACTGTGGTGTCTTCACCGTGGTGAGTCAACTGCTGACGCTCCCCCATTGACTGCGCCTGCACCTCTCGGCCTGGTGGAGTACAGGAGTAGACAAGAAAGCGTTCAGCGGTCGATTTATCGCGTCTGAATTAGATGCGATAAATTGACCCCCGCTGGATCCATCACTGCCCGCCAATCCGGCGGGTAGTATAGATATACCCTAAGACAAACATTCTTTGCTCTGACTTGATTCTCTAAGTAAACCCAGCTGTGTTCTGATCCTTTATGAGGTTGTTTTTAAAGATAAATGATGATCCATTTAGCATCATGGAGCATTTCCTCAAGACATTTTACCTTCCCACCAAGTTTATGTAGTTGAACCTCCAGCATGTTCAGCAGTTCACTTGTATTCTTGACTCAGAATGATACATCTTTGCCCCAAAATGATGTGTGTTCCTTTCCATACAGTGACAGCAGCTGCACCTTCTTTTGGCACGTAGAAGGGATGTGAAATACTAAGTTATCAGCTCCTGCCTTCAGAGCCTATGTGATGTGTAAAAGCACCAACTAATATGGGAACCTATGGTTTACTTTTAAAGGTGATGTGTTCAGCTCTGTGTGCCATTTTAATAGTGCATTTACAATGGCTCCAAAAAGAACCTTACCTGTCTGTATCAGAGGGGTAGCCGTGTTAGTCTGAATCTGTAAAAACCAACAGCGGGTCCTGTGGCACCTTTGAGACTAACAGAAGTATTGGGAGCATAAGCTTTCGTGGGTAAGAACCTCACTTCTTCAGATGCAAGTGGATCTGAACAAGTGAGGTTCTTACCCACGAAAGCTTATGCTCCCAATACTTCTGTTAGTCTCAAAGGTGCCACAGGACCCGCTGTTGGTTTTTACAGATTCAGACTAACACGGCTAC